>NW_012027154.1:30012-155138 GCF_000956235.1 Wasmannia auropunctata | reverse complement strand
GGGGGGGGGGCTTTCAGAGGAAAGGAAGGGAAGCGAAAGGAAGCGCGAGGGATGGTAAAAGAGGGCAAGATCATTCGCGAGATTTTCTCTCTTCTCTCTTTCTTCTCTCCTCGCTTCGCGGTCTTTACGCGGAGAAGCCGTCACTAACGGGTGGTCTTATCGAATTTATGCATCCGCGAAGCGGCGGCTTCCGGCGAAGTCGGGCGTGCATACGTCTTGGCAAATGCGGGTTTAGAGTGAAATAGGGATCGCTCCGCTTTTGTGAGGAGTTCGCGTTCGACGGTGAAGGTAAAGAATATCGCTCGAAGAAAACGCGCGATAGCGTCTATTCTTTTTAATGCTCCCCGGCGGCGTTTTCTCCGCGCCGCGGAGTTCCGTGCTATTATCTCACACCTCTCGCTCGTATATATATATATATATATATATATATATATATATATATCTTATCCCGTACGAGTGCATGATAGGTTTTTATAGGTAGATCTCGTCCCGAGCTCGCGCCCGTGAAATTCCGATTTTCCTCCGCGGGAGATGCAGTCGTTGCGACCTCACGCGGTTCACTATCTTCTCGGTTATTCAATCTACGACACTTTTTGCACGCCCCGATGCGCGTATATCCGCGAAATTGCTCTCGGAGATTCGGCGTATTGCACGTGAGACGGTTTTTCATGGTATTCTTCTGTCGTGAGTTTATAAGCAGTAACTCGAAAAGATGTCGCAAACGTCGAACTTATTGGATGTCATGTTTTGTGAAGAAACGCTGCTACAGCTTAAAAATATAATGAAAATGTATGAGTTAGAGAGATTATTTAAAATAATAATTTTTGATTTTTATTACATCTTTTTGTTATATATATTTTTCAATTATAAAATATAATTTTCAAATTACAATAATCTTTTCTCTTCTTAAATATTATTTTAAAAATTCAAGTTTTGCAAATTTTTTTTGAAAAAATTCCTTGGAATTCTAAATTGCGTCTACACATTTTTTTTATAAAATAATATAACTAAAAAATTACTTTATAAATTGTTGAATTATGAATTGCGAATAATGTTCTCTCGACATTGAAATTTATTATGAATTTTAAATCACGTGAAAGATGAATATGTTCGTGAGAGAGAAAAAGAGAGAGAGAACGAAGTAGAGAGGCGTCTTTTCAAGGCGCAGTAAGCGAAGAAACTCGCCCGTGCACAATCACGAATCGATAAAAGCCCGTCTCACGTGCTGCTTTAGCAGATACACGATGCGATTCGGATGTCGCCGATATGATCGCCGACGCTCGGCAGCCGACAGTTAAAAGAAGCCCCGCGATCTTATCACGACGCGGTGTCATGCTATGAGGCCATTAATCCTTTTTCTTCTGCCGAGACGAGAAATGAAAAAGGAGATCCGTTTGCCGTTGACGTCGCTCACGGACAGGTCGACCCCGGAAAAAAATTCCAGTACACGCGCGTCACCCGCTTCGGAAATTGATAACCGTTTCAATTCGTTCGTTGGGATATTTGAAGTACATATATACCTCTCTTCCCTTTTTGCGCCACTTTCGACGATATACGCGCGTCGAATCAATTTTTAACCGAACGTTTTTTTTTTCTCTTCGCTCGCGGGATTTGCATTCCGCGGCGAAAAGTTGGACAAGGTACGAATTGGGAAAAGCTGCTTCTCGCGCTTCCCTTCCTTTCATCCGCGGGAAGAAAAAAGGCAGTACGAGGTTGCCGGAGGGGAAAATAGATAAAGACGAGTGGGATTCGTGGTGCTCTTGAGATGAAACGATAAATCTTGCAAAGCCCGTAGGATCCGTTCTTCCTTCTGAGATTAACCGCTTCTTATAAGGTCCGATCGAAGCCATTCATCAACCGCCTTTCTTGATATCTCTTTCCCTGATTTCTCTCTCTCCGCCGCTCGTTAAAGTCTAATCATAGTACGGATTCCGATTCCTCCCTTTTTTTCCTGCCATCCGTGAACTTCGCGCGATCTATGATTGCCAATAATCGATCGGGCCTTTCACTACCGAACAGACTACCGCACTCCCAGAGATTGAGCAAGAAAGGGAAACGAAGCGAGATTTAGATTTCTGATTTATTGAATATGAAGTGTGTTTATTTAGAAATGTTCTATATATTGCGGTCTATTTCAGGTTTTTTTCTTTCATTCAGCGTCGCAGACAGAGAGAATATCGTAGACTTCTCTATAATTTAATGATGATTCTTTGAAAGAGAATTTTAAATTGTCTCTTAAAAAAGTCAAATGGATTCACTAAACCCAAACGACTGTATAGATCAGTCATCCCTGCAGATAATCTAAATTATATTATGCACCGCTTGTACGTTATTGCTTGTCATCTGTGGGCAATTTTGAGGAAAACACATTTTTTAATCTTTTTACATCTGTGAAATATTTTAATTATTAAACCTTATGTATTTTACTTTAGAATTAAGATTCTATAAAAATGATGTCCATTATAAGTGAATATAGTTATTAGTATTGAGACATTGTTGCTTGTGAGAAAAATATCATTTCTCTAGGAGGAATAATTAATGCAAAAAATCTTATCGTAGTTCCATTAAAAGACCTAATTCACGAAGTTTTACATAAACATAACACAAGTCAAAAAGTTCTCAGTTTTTTTTCCGAACTGCGAGAATAATTAATGTGAAAAATATCGTGAGAATTTGTGATTTTTCTTTATTAAGAAAAAGAAGTTTATTGTTTAAGAAAAACATTTGACGTACAAATTTAACGCGAGCGTTCACGGAAAACTTCTTACGCGCTTATCCGGCTGTCTGTCGGAACCATTTTTCACGCCATTA
Organism: Wasmannia auropunctata; assembly: GCF_000956235.1. Classification (NCBI taxonomy): domain Eukaryota; kingdom Metazoa; phylum Arthropoda; class Insecta; order Hymenoptera; family Formicidae; genus Wasmannia; species Wasmannia auropunctata. The sequence goes on along the minus strand of NW_012027154.1, from coordinate 152,327 downwards.
TTTCACATGGAAGCTGTCGTCGTGAGATCCGGTCCGACAACTACCGCGGGGCCGATGCCAGTCATACAGTGAACTCGTTACCGGTCGGCGAAAGATACACGAAACTCGATTGATCGTAGTGTACGTGCATGTTGGCATATCGATCGTCGCGTGGTAACCCATTTAAGGGTGACGTGCGGTATTCGTGCGGAATTTAAATTGGTCGATACCCTCTGACATATTCCCCCGATAGTATTTAATGCATTAAGTAAATTGACGAAAATAGCACTTAAGATTTCCTCAAGTATGTCGTCAAGTGCCGAAGAAATCCAGTGAAATATCATCGAGAGAGATGATAAACTAATTTCATTATTTTAACAAATTAAGATAATTTGTAATGATTGAATTATTTTATTGTTCAATTCTGTGCTGCAGAAAGTAGAGCAATTTATGATTAAAGATTTTATCTGTGTAGTGAAAAGAATGTAGTTCCACCGTCCGCTCCGTTTTAATCTGATTATGTAAAATAAATCTCAGCGTGTGCGCGTACATTACGCAGGCTTAATTTACGTAAGGCTCTCGAGATCAGCGCTTTCTGATCGTTTTATTCCAGTTTTATTACGCAGCTATTTGGCACAGTGTATTCTGCACGGTGAATGGACATTGTTCGGTCCCGTGCGGTACATATAAAAGAGTTCTGACTCGATCTCGGGCGTTTTTCTGTCCTCTACGTGGTCCTCTTTCTTTGCGGTCCTCTTCATTCAGCCTTCTTACGATCTGGTCGGACCAGTATCGTGTGCACGAAACCTCTTGAAAGTCGATCGACCGCGGTTCCTGTGAGCACAAGTATCGATAACACGCATGCCAGACCGTTTAAGCTTTTTTTTTTTTAATTTTGGCTCATACGAAAATCATTTTTATGCGAATGACGTCGCCGTGATATGAATTAAAATGAAAATCGCGATTACTTCCTCCTCGTACCGGACACGATCTGCTCCGCCCTTTAATTAAGCAGAGGAACCTTTGCTTCCTTATCTTTATTCATTTCATAAAAAAGATAATTTGCGTACAAGAAACAAAGTTGCCGGACTACTTAACTAAAAGATGATTGTTATCTGCGCTATGAGAAACATTCTTCTTATAATATCTGCAAATATCGACTCAGTTCATCAGATTTTTGTGTTAAAAATTAATACTTAAATTTTGAATTTTATATTATCCCTGTCCGCATTTTTCGCGCGATGAACACGTTCAATTTCTGCCCCTATTTTTCGGTCGGTCTTGAATTTTGTCACGAGTCGTCGACGGCGTCGTGCATGCAGATGCAGATGCACTCTGCTTGCATCCCTTATCTCGGGCGCGAATCGCGATTCATGGCGCGACATGGACCCATTGCATAGTAGGATCTCCACTCGTATGTATCTACGGTGTAATACACACACGCGGGTGAAAGGTGGTTACGCGTCCGCCGGGCGAGGCACGCCGGCCGGCCGGCCGGAGAGTACTTGAATCCGTTGCCGGAGTACACTGGCCGTCTTCGTGCCGGCTTCGTCCCTTCGTCCGTGGTCGAGCTATCTCTCCCGGCCGACCCCCCATGGGTGTGGTACCATCTTCCAACCGAGATTATGGTCTCCGCCGTGGACGTTGCTCCCCGCGGGCTCCACGTACTCGTATATTATATTTGCCCGAGAAATCCTCGGGCTCGCTCGACGCGCACGTGTGTGCAGCGTCCACCGTGTGCCCGGAAAGAATCGGCTCGTTATCTGCCCCGGCAACTGGAGCGGCGATTTCGCGGCGCTCCCTCTCACGAACAACATTGCATTTAGAAGATACGGTTCGCAATTAACCGAGGCGAGGATACGCGTTAACACTTCTGACAGACAGCGTTTTATATAAATCCCCTTTTTTGCGCTGATGTCAAAATTTTTGGACACCCCGTAGCGTGCGTAATACACATTTTAGAGACCGCGCCATCAACCACAGGAAGCCGAGATTCTCTCCGCTAACGCGGCGTGCTGTGTCGTTAATGTTTTTGCGGTTCTTTCTTTTTTAAAGAATTTTCGATGAGCTAACCGATTTTTAAGTGGATCACCAAGCGAGAGAAATCTGTGTGAGTTCGCCGTTTTATGCAATTTATGCACAAGGTTATTTTAGTCAATTTAATGCACGTTAAATTTACAATTAATCTGAATTTCATTTATTTTAATTTTTTTATTTAGAAAGCCGTATAAATTGATTTAGCGATCTGATATTTGTAGTATATCGATTCGTGCGAAATAGCATTCGTTTCCGATGTGCGTGCTCGGTCGTAACTCTCCGGCACAATTAACGTCCGCGGATTGACGAATGGTCAAGGTTCGCGATATACGGCCGATCTGTAAAAGCGTGAGAGGCACGGCAACTAGATGCATGGTTTGTCGAAGGGATAATTAACTCGAACTCGGCCCGCGGGGCCGAGCGTACGTACGCGCCGATCGTTACGTTCGGATTCTTTCGGTGGCCCCGTGGCGCGATGGTGCAACTGCAACGCGCTGCAACTGCATACGCTTGCGGTACCGTCGTCTCGTCAGGTGAAAGGTGCTCCCGCCCGCGGTGTGGATGAATGAGCGTAACGTGATGTATTCCGCAAATTGATAGGCAAAGTGGAGCTAGGCAGCAACGCGAACGGGTTTGCCCGTTGCTTGTAGGTCAATGCCGGCGGATAATTTGCTAATCGCACGTTGCCTCACAACTTCGCGCGAGTGCAATTGCCCGGGGGTGGCGACCCATATCGACACCGAATCCGACTTATAACGGACATCTAATAGAAAAGACCTAGCTTTTCCAAAACTCTATTAATAAATATTTTTTTTATCGACCTTATCTTTTAGGAAATGTTTGATATATTATATGAAATATATTTTACATTCGATTCTGTGTTAGTTCCTTCGTTTACATTATTTTATTTTTTAGCAATCTAATTTTTTATTTCTCAATTTGCATTGAAAATAAATATTGAAGAAAATTTAGCGTTTTATATTAAGACTCTAAATTAATCAAGCCCCCACGGTATATAGATAACTGTATTTATTATTACGTTACATATTCTTTTTTACTAGCTTAGTAGTTCTTCGCGATAAGAGAAAAGCTTACGGGACACGCCCTATTACAATGGAGTCGATTCCCCGGAGAGCGATTAATTCACCTGGAGGCGAGGATCGACGTACGTCGGTGATCGTTACTTTACATTTTCCCCGGCGGCGTCGTAATTGCGCCCGCAGGAGCGCGATATCGCGCGCACCACGCCTCTAGGTGAAAGGGTGAGCGTGCGGGCGTACCGATGCGGTGGTGAAAAAGAGGTACGGGTAGGAATAGAAAGGCTGGCAGGCAGGCAGGTAGGTAGGCAAGCGCGCGGAGTGAGTGAGTGAGTGAGTGAGCGAGCGAGCGAGCGGGTAAGCGGGTAAGCGGGCAGGCAGTCCCGAGCTCTCGTTCGTCGTCTCGGCGTCTCGCGTCGTGCATGGAGGCTGAAAATCGAGCTGTGCACGAGACGGTCATTTTAGTCCGACGGTAGGCCGATCCACCCGGGGATAACCTGCCGATGAACCGTAAACCAGGAACTTATTATCGGGCTGTATACTTCACGGACGCTTTATTATTACGACTACTAGTATAGCAGAGTCGGCGAAGAGGAGCCGTTCCGAGCTGCTAGATCTCGGAGCGAAGTATAAACTGCGCGCCCGTCTCCCTAATATCTCCTCCGCTAACTCCGCGACTCGCTCGTTTATAACGTTGTTGTTGTCATTATGATGCCTCGTAAGCGTCACGTTACAAGTTTTACAGGCGGCCAGGAAAATTACGATTTGGCTTTATCATCGGTTCTAGTAGATTCGATCTTGAAAACCGGAATAAGCATGACTAGAGTGAGTTAAGGTTAATTTAATGCGGTAAAGCGCGACGACGCGTCGTCAAAGGATTGTTATAAAAATACGCGCGAGTGCGTAATATGGAGTGCTATAGAGTGCTATAGAATGCTATAGAATGCTATAGGATGCTGTCCGATGGAGAACGATAGAGCTTAGCTTAGAATTAAATCTTTGACATTCTGTGGCGTACTTCGGCGCAACTTGGCTTACTTAGCATAGCTACGGAATTTGTGTCGGACATTATTCGTAGAGTTGCGCGAGTTGCGAATCTTGAGGAATTTCAGATCTTCATTGTTTCGAAATAGCTTCAAAAGCCGCATGCATTCATAGTTTACGATCGCCCCCTCCCCCCCCCCCCTCCCCCCATCCAGCGGGGGAGGTCCAGCGACGCGAACTGACGCTTTACTGCGGCGATTAACCCCGTTTTCATTATCTACGCACAGCAGAGAAAATGTATGCGCGCTCTCCGGCCTGTCCTTCTTGCCTACATTACTACCTTCAGGCTCTGGAAATATTAGCTTCGTAAGCTTGCGACTGAAACAAGCCGTTGCATTATTGACGAGAAGAAACGCGAGGCGGAGAGTCTCGTTTCGCTCTGCATTTGCTAGGAACGAGTTTATTGCGCGCTCTCGTACCAGCCATGTTCGCTCGAGCAATGAGTAATAACAGAATCAGTCATGTTTCTTTCATCGTAATCACATGTCTCCATTGTGGCGTGTCTTGATTTTTCTACGGAGCAATATTCGTCGCGATCACGTCAATTTATCTCTTCCTTACATCTCGACAACTAGCATTTATACATCGCAAAATATCGGCGCCGGCGCGGCGCGGACCGTAATTTCCGCTCGTAATTTGAATTACGCTTACAATTAGGCTCGTAATAAATTCATCGTTCACCTGCGACGCTCGCTCTACGGCCGGCGGTTAATTACCGTCGGGGGTCTTAAGCGTTTCGACACGGGTCTTTTTCGTTCGTAGTCCCCCGGCCACGGTCACCTTATAATTCGCGACGCTCCGCTTTTTACCGGCAAACTCACCGCGAAAGTCTGCCAATTAATCGATATTGTCCTCCAAGGTGAGACGGCGTTTTATCGAATTTTATCATACCCGGTTAACCGACCGTAAGTAGGACAGAATTTAATAATGTTCGGTGATTGTCAGACGCTAATAGCCTTTATTCGTGGCTTTTTTGTGGCCGATTTTAATATATTTTTACATGTTCTCTTTGTGTCTTCCTTGACTTTACACACACGTACGAGTATTTAGGTGGAAGAATATAAAGAAAAGCACGTATAGTTATCAAATACGGAACATAATGAACATGGAGCATTATATCTATTTTTCTGTTAAAATGTAATAAAAAGCAAAATAAAATAATTATATGTTAAAAGCCCTTCCCTCTACATAGTTGCAATAGATATATATGTTTCATAATACGTAGCTTTTCACTCTCAACCGCTAATTATGTGCACGCATCTCGTGAAGATTGATGTGTTTCTTAACACGAGATGATCTCGTTGACAATAGATCCTTTCATGTCGTTGCAGCGTTTTCTGCTGTAAAATGAAGTGAATCTTGCTCAAATTGCGCGTATATAAACGCACAATCCCGCGTGTACAAAGTGCATCTTTTCAAATCGTTGGTCCTCTCGCTAATCCGCCCACAACCAATGGACCAACGCAACCAGTGTATAACGATGCACGATAATAGTAATAACAGCAGTAATAACTGTGATTACGCGTTATTGTTGCCGCTTATTATCGTTACCGTTAACGGTGCTCCTCTCGCGCGAGATCGTCGAAACACGTATAACGCACCTGTCATCCGTTTTCTAACAACATCGCCGTGGACTTGGTAATTATTAGTACGTAATCTCTCGTTCTAATTTCGCAAGGGATGAAATAAATTCTTTTATAATCGTGAGAACCAAATGGTTAGGAAAATGCATCGGAAATGCATACACATATATTGAAATTTATCATACTTAAAAATTATTCAATCTTTCAGTACAGTTTGATCAATACGACTTTAAGAGTTTTTAAAAAACTTTTTACTTTAGAAAAACTTTGTTAAGAGAGATGTTTTTCTGACAGAATGATCTATACGTAAATCTTATTGAAAGTTTTTATAGGGAGATATTTTTGTCTCGGCCCGTTCCAACGGGCTCTTAATTATCGTGTCAATACACTTGTCAAGGAGTATCGCGAGAAAAAACGGATGGTGATATATGCTGCTCTTAACCGCTTCGATATTGGATGCGATCGTGACGTTAGGTATTGCCTCGGTTCTGGCTGTAATTAACAGGTAGACAGCGAACGCGGGATGCCGTAACTCTATAGGGTGTTGACTAGTTTAATAGCCTATCAACAGTGTTTTTCTTCCGTAAGCCATTCCTCTCGTTTTGTTTGGTTCGAACGATTTAAGGGCGATGGATCGTACGTGATCGTATATTAAATGATTTTATTGCGAGTTAAGTTGAGTGGAAAGGATCTTCTGATGGTCGACTTCGAAATCAACATAATAGTTCATTGCTAATGAACGCCTTCTGTTTCATTATCATTTATAATATTCTTGTATTATAGGTATTTAAATTGGAGAATATAAATAGGTTGGTATTAGTCAAATAGCAACGAAAGGCATTTATCTTGAAAAATGAAAATTGATTGAAATAGTTTCGATTAATTTATACATAGAAAACTGAAATACTTACAATTTATGAGCAAAAGGGAAAAGTTTATTTTTTTGTCTTTATACTCTATTAAATATACATATATATTAAACTGAGCTTTTTAATGGTGGCTTCTTACGCTTTTATTTTACATTTTTGTTTTATTACCTGCCGAACAGAAATTTGTTACAAATATATTTGTCGATATTTCAAATATTTTTATCCCCTTAAATATAGTGCGATATTGAATATGTACATATGTAAACGAAATCGTGGATATGTCTCATATGATTTATAAAATTAATGCAGGCATACATAATTAAGATCAAATATCGGAGAGTTGTACGATACGTAACAGCTAAATGAGGAAAGATATAAAAAATTGATATATCAGCCATAATTACAAAATCAGTTATTCATGATATATATCATGACATATGTATACGCTTGCGAAATTTGATCTTTTTAAAAACTAGCGGGGCTTAAAATAAAAAATACATACGCGAAGCATATATTGGAAAAGAACGCAAATAGCGTGACATTATTCGTTGTCGTATTCTTATATTTATTGTTATATTGATATAATACAAATATTGAATATTAGGTATATATTAATGCGTTTATTTTTAAATAAAATAATTTTTATATTAAATCTATGGATACGTGAAATACGAACAGTGTCACGAGGAATTGTCTTTGTATTTTGCATTTATTTAAAAAAGAGTTATTGCATGGATTTTCTACGAACATTCAGGTTCGCCGTAATTTCAGAGTGACTGTTTTTCGAAACGGGAAAATTCGATCAATTCTTTCGGAACGAGCGATAGCAGCCGGCGTAATAGCTCCATTATAGGCCGATTCGTGCGATTTGTTGGAATACGACGGATTCCGCGGATACCTCGGAGTAGATCGACCCGATCTCCATTTATTCCTTCCCGGAATCTGTCGATGGGATGCCCTATCGATTCTTCTCACCCCTGCCGGCTTCCTCTGTACCGCGCCGGGTATCTTCGGACTCCGTCGAATGCGCTCCCGTAACAGTTATCCGGGCTTCTCGCGCGGTGATTGACAGCGGGGAAATAAAAAAGTTACGGCTCTCCGTCGAAACGTGTCGCGTTTCGCTCGTGCGTTCGCCATCGTGAAAAGCGTGAAATCGACCGCCGCTGTCTCTCAAGGCGCAAAGAGAGAGGACGCGCCAGTCCTTTTTGCAATTATATTTCTTTTGTTCTGTCTACGTGTCACGATACGTCCATTATTATTAGCGATTACGCTTGTTTAACAAACGGAGCGTACATCGCCCTATGACGGACGGCGAATAAAAGAGACGTTATTAGTTTTTAGTGCTGACGTCAGTCTACATCTATTAGATGTTAGACGTTTCTATGAAAATACATGCGATGCGTCGTCAGCATCGACGTTTCAAAAATTAATATTAATATTCGAGCGAAAGTTAAAGAGTTTCGATCGTATAACATCGTATCATATCGAACTCGCCGCTCGATGATCGGTTCGCAATCGGAAGCGGCGATTGGCACCCCCCGTGGAAATATCCTAGGAGTGTCTGCGAGCACGATACTGCGTCACTGTATCGCATTGTGGGCGTAGTCTCGACCGCATTGGCAGAGGTTGTCGGTCGTTCGTAAACGAAGAATACGACGGAAGGCAGAAGATGACGAGAAGATATAGGTACCTATCGGTAGAACGAAACGAGAAGGCGAAGGAAGGAGAGAAGCGGTAGGTGGCCGCAGCAGGAAGGCAGTAAACTCGCAGCGCGCCAGTGGCCGTATTAATCATTTGAGGGAAGAAAGAGAGAGAGAAGCAAGAGGGGGCCGGGGGCGAGAAAGAGACAGGATCAAAGAGAAAGATAGCACGGGGCAGGAAGGAGGCGGGCGAAATCTCTTATGAAATACGAGACATTTTATTAAACCTATTCGTCGGTCCCGCGGTTTTTCGACCGCAGCCGATAATTATCGGCTACTATTCGTTTTAATTAAGAGCACCGTGTGTCCTTTCGGAAATAATTTGGCCCGTATCTGCTAACGGTCCAATTGAGAATATTGAACTGAATTAATTTTCCGATTATTACTTGTTATTTTTTATTTTATGCTAACTTGTATTATTTTAATTTCCATTTTATTTTACTTTTTGTTTTATTTCGTATCATATTGCAAGACAGTTTTCTGAACCAAATTTTTTTTAGATAATTTTGCTGTACAACAGTTAAAAAGCGGGCTTGTGATCTCTTTGTTGTTGATTTTACTCGAGTGAATATAAAGAATACATAGAGCAACCGTACAAAGTTCAGAACGTGATCAATCATGCGTGAGCAATGTTTATTCCATTTTTTTTGCAACGGTGATAGAGAGAAACCGCAAGGAAATCGCTCGCAGAAAACATGCCGCCACTCTCCGAGGCAAATAACCGACGTTGCTTCGTGGTGAACGCGGCCTTCTAATGTAAGATCAAGGTCGATGGGGAAGTGCATCAGCAAAGATCTCGTCGAGTCCTACGCGCTTGCATGTTACGCGTTTTTTCGCCATGGTGTAAATTACGGTACTCTGTGGAATCGCTTTTTTTTTTAATTTCGCGACAAGTTAGCGACTAGATTCCAGTAGGATAGAACATAGTCTTGTAATTCGATAAAGAATATCAATAACCAGCGACAATATCTAATTAGTCAACAATCATTGATTGAAGGAAGAAAATTCATTAAAATGAGAACGAAGTTTGAAATATAACATTAATAATATTATTTTATAATATTTTTGTTATATAAAATTCTTTATTTTTACAAATTAATGACATAAATTATTGAAGTTCTTTTGATCGAGGTTAGATAATAGCTAGCTCGAAAATCATTAACATAGTGAAATAGGATAGTAATTGTTATTACGCGGCATGAAAATAGCGTTATACATCACTATTTTTGCTCGTACACTGTTAAATTTATTGTGTTAAATTAAACTTTATTTAAGTTGCCATTGCTCCTCTACTTAGTAGATAATTATTTTTAACTAAAACAATAGTTACTTTTAAATAAAACAATAGAATTTAATCCAAATTTCGGTTAAATTTGAACTGTTTCAAATTATTTAACTCCATTGTTTTAAAAAATAACTATTTATTAAGTAGGAGCAGTGGCGACTTAAATAAGGTTCAGTTTAGCACTATAAATTTAACAGTGTAATTTTCTAGAAAATCGCAGATTCTCTCTGTGGCTTGAAAGGTGGCCAAAGGACACGGACCACATGTTGTGTACCACATGTTGTGCAGTCTGTAGCGAATGTCTCGGTTTATTATTATTCTTTTTTTATGTTTTTTTAATTAACTTTACTTTTTTTGTCTATATAATCCTAGCATTGCTTTTAATAAGTTTGTTCGTTTTAACAATCTTTTCTATTCTTCTTTTACTTTGTCTCTTTAAGTCTGTAAGCATTGTAAATATACAGATGCAAAGATACTTAAAACATTTGTAACAAAATTATGTAAAATTTTAAATTGATATAATTTATAAAAATTTCTTGTTTAATTTGCGTTAGCTACGAAAAGTTTTTGAGATTATTTATTTTTGAGAGAAACTAAATGTTAGATGAACTTAAAATACATTTCTTCAAAATATGAATTCTATAACTATTTTTGTTAGAGACTGTAACTCTACTGGGAACTCTGCGGGAAGCTATTTTGTGAAAATCTTTTCGCCGGAGAATGAATCAGCAGTGATCTTACAAAAATCTTACAAAAAACCTTGTTCTTTCAATGCGTATTATAGCCAAGGGGACAGGTAAAAATCAGCTAGCGCCAAGTTAGAAGAGTATAGAGGGTATTGTCACGTTAATGTTTTTCGCCAGAACTGCTTGACCAAAAACAAGCGATGAGCTGGGACAGCCGAGGAAAAACGGACCATTATTTCTCTATTTTTTTCCCGGATGTTTTCTTTTTCGAGCATCCCTAAGGCACTTAAGGATCAACGCGCATTTCTTTGTGTTCGCAGTTCGATCCTTTCAGAGATAAATCCATAGTGCCCTTAGGAGTAAAGAAAAAGGAAAAAGGTTTTCCACGATTGCAGTGCGCATTCTTGCATTGTTTGCATAAAAAATTTTTCTTTAAATTAAAATTTGGAACGATGTATACATTTACAATTAAAATGGATAAATATAGTGATTGTACGTACCAGTAGTTCTCTGAGGATTCTACAATAAAATGAATTAGGAACTGTCAATTGAGCGTAATAATTTGCAAACAAAGCGATAATGCGTCACCACATGTTGACCAAACTGTGAATGTTTTTTCATTTTTTGCTGCTCTTCTGCTTTGCTAAGTTTTTGCCAAATTCACTTATCCCTTTATTGGCCTTCATACCGTTGTCTAATGTTTGTCTTAAGTGGATTCTCGCGATATCTTTTTTTACAAGCCCGATAATTTCTCCTTAAATTCCGATATCTAAGCCGGCATCTAATGCCTATATCTAATGCGCAATTAGAACATGTGTTTTCGTCTCGAAATCCTGAGATGAAAAAAGAGGATAGAAACGACTTCGTAATTTTTCGTTATTTCGCGAAAGATGCGCTCTTACTCGCCACATGTCGTGCATTTCTTCCACCCTTTCGCATCCTTTCACCGTCTCGGTCCTATGAATTATTATAGGTATAATGAGGCTTGCGTTTCTGCGGCTCCTCGCACACTGCTTTTTCTTGCCTTGGTGCGCTTTTATAGTCGCTGCGGTTTCGGGGCGAGAGAGCCGCCGTTTCGGACAAGAGAAAAAATACGAGAGTAGTTCGGCTCGGCGAACGAGCGAGCGATCGATCGTAATCATCGTGTATCATAAAGAGAAGTGCGGTCGATTTTCGAACACGCCACTCGATAGGCAATCTTTTCGGCGGTTCGATCGTCCGCCTGTTCTCGTCGGTATATACTATCACTTTTGCGCCGCGCGCACTTTTGCCTGATCTCTATAATTTACACCACTAAAATAAAATCGCTCCATGTAGCTGTCGACATTATGATTAGTAATAATGCGAAAAGGAAGCTATGGAAGCCGCATTCTTGCAGTATTGCAAAAAGAGCACATCCTATCAGGAGGACGTTTCCGTAATTCTAAATGGCAAAGACTAGAGGGAAATAAATTGTATTCTGTTTTCATTGTCGCGGATTGATGTACATAGGCATTTTTCACAACAAATCTCAAAATCTTAAAATAGCGAATCTGCGAGCGTATGTAAGCTATTTAAATTTCTGTTCACGAGATGTTACAGTTGTCGGTGAATGCAAGAAAGGAGAGGCGGGGAGGTATGAAAAGTCCGTTTCACGGGCAATGTTAGTAGGAACGAGAATGCGAGAGTTCATAGAATGGAACGAGCCGCTTATCTCACAGGCTTTTGCACCTTCGATGTAGCCTATTTAAAACGGAGGCGTTAAGGTGGAGATATCTCGCGCCGAGGTCGAGACCAGATAAAGTCGCATTTATGTATTAAATTTATCAGATTTACTGCAACATATCCTTGGTACCAACCGCTTCAGTAGGTAGATGAACCGGCGCGAGTTAGTTCCACGTATATTTTTCCGCACTTATAGATTCGATGCGCGCCCGCGCGCGCGCGTATGAAAACGGCGAGTACTTGTTGTCGTCCGCCTTGATGGATACGCGGAAGTTGGCTTCAATTAACCAAACCCTCGGGTTACTCGCCTACTGAATCACCCCGCATGAAATATACTTTACTTCTTGCGCGCCAGAAGCGTAATTGAAATCGAAATTACGTGTCACAATTCGTGAAGATTATTACCAAGCCCGGATGTGCTTTCGCGCTAGATTGCCGTTCGATGTTATTTATGATTGAAATTAACGTTTTGGTCGTTGTATCTTTGTAACGGTAAGGTTCTTTACTGACTGAGCCTATTACGTGTTTTTAGGGTATTCATTGTATCTCATTATACAAATTCCTTTTTTTTATCGACCTGTTTTAAAAATTATTAAACCGTCAGAGAGAAAAGTTACAAATAAGAAAGATCTGTGAATTATTTATTATCGCCTCTAAAATAATAATTTCTTTCTTTTTATACCTGCAGATTTACTTTAGATACATTATTTCACTTTGAGTTATTATTAGCAGAATAATAAAATTAATTGAAATATAAAAGAAGAGAGTTATTTAAAGAGTTAAATAACTCTCTTCTTTTATATTTCAATTATTTCTTATTTCTTTCTCGATCTTCTTTGACTCGCTCCGTTGCCGGTTTATCGACTCGTTTGCATTATATCGCGTTCGATTTTTTTTTCGCCACCGTATCCTTAACGCATTGCCGAACATTGCGATTGCACGGACAAACACATCCCGCATCGTTCAGGCGTTACAGAGGAAAAAAAAGTCAATAAGAAGGTAGTAACACAAAATTCACGCGGAATGCGTCCGCTCCTCGTACAGCGAGCCAAATCTTGCGGCTAATTGCATTAAGATAATTAAATCGGTGCGGGCCATGAGATTCCGCGCAATTACGATACGCGCCGTAGAATTCCGACGTTATTTCTCGTTCCGCGCGCGCACAACCAGACTGTTGAATCGGATGAAATTCACGTCTGTGCAATTACCTGCAGAAACGACGAGCAAGGAATTATGCTTATGGAACGAAGGTGTTTCCGAACGGCAATGGCATTAGAAGATAATACGTTTCCTTTTAAGAATTTTAAATGCACAGTTCGCGTATTATGTCGGTAATATGACGGATATATCACGCTTGTTATTGGGCCTTTATCCTTTTGCAATCATTTCGAGCTGATATCGTAATTATTCTCGTTTGCAACCTCGTTTTTTTTGTGCGTAATGCTACTTGGTAATAATTTTCGTGTATTATTTACCAGTTAAAGAATTTTGCGCGAAATCTGGCCAATCATCGCGTTCTGATTATCTTTGCTATAGCTATATATATATATATTATTTTTGTGCGATCGAGAAATATATATTACAATACGTATCGTAGGTATAATTGTGATTGCTGTAAAATTATTTTTGCAGGCGTGAAATTTCATTCAAATGCGACTACCGGCCAATCTACGTGAACCGTGTATCTAGGATCTCCATCTTAATTGCGACACAAGAGATTTGCTTGGGCGCACTTGTCCCTAAACTTCCTTGAAAGCACGGCGTGCAGAACGCGTTACGAACGTGGGAATCGTTTTCAAGGTGCACGACGCCGTGAAACGATCCTGCGCCCGTAACATCTCGGTGTTTACTCCGCCGGAAAATCAATATTATTCATGAGACTGCGCCCATGCGATTCTGATAAAATTATTAAAAAAATAGGAGCGTGCACAATGGTGCTTTCGGAATAAATAAGCAATATGGTTCGAATCCGTTCTTATTATTCATTCGCTTTTCTGCATTTTGCATTCTCTTAGCAAAAATCCCAGCTTGAGTGACTCGAAATCGTCGCAAACTCGCAACTCGCGAGATGCACTCGCGCACGAATACGTATTCCGCGGCTACGCAATTTTTTTTCTGTTACGCACGATTGCATTTACGCACTTTTATACCGAGGTGTTTTATCGCACGTGAGAACTCCGCTGCCAAGTGGAGCGATGCTCGGCGCGATGACGGTATGTCGGAAGAAGAAGCTCTAAATGCCACGGAGAAAGAAACGAGCTGGAAACGGTAGTAACCAGTCGGCATTAGCATGTTGCGCTCCGCCGGGCCCTACCCGGCGCGGCGTGCTGCGGCCGCGATTCTTTTTCCCTCTAGAAAAGTCGCGCCGCGTAACCGTAGTCTGATTACGCATGCACGCGGGATAGGCGAAATTATCGGCGGTGCGTTTTCGCGAAACACGCGGAAGTGTTCAGTTAAGCGGACACGTAACGATCGCGCGCGATTACGCTCGACTTTCATGTACGCCGTAACGGCGGTTGGCTTTCAATTTTTCAACGAAGAGAGGAGAGAGAGAGAGAGAGAGAGAGAGAGAGAGAGAGAGATATGGAGGGAGGGAGGAAGAGAGACAAGAAAGACCGTGCGGTGATTTTAACGAAGCTTTCGTAATTACGGTAGGTGGGCATTGTTCGTAGGATCGGCCGCAGGAATACAATGGGCGAGTTAGCGTGACCCGTGACGACCGTACGGTATCCATCGATGTTGTGAAAAATGAGAATGCGTCAGTTCCGTCGCACAAAGTCGTCGAGAAAGAAAGTCGCGCGGTTTTTCAGACTCAATTATATCGGGATAATGCAACGTTGGAAGGAGAAAATTGAAGAGATTCAATGCCCACAGTCGTTGCACAATTCTCAATTAACGCAGAGTTGGAGTAATATGTATGTGAATTACTGGAATTCAAAAACCCATTATCATGAGCTTGAACAGGAGTTGCGTCGTTTCTTTCGACATATTAATCAGCTATCTCTTTTTCTCTGGTATTTCTAATTGCACCACTTCTATACATAAATTTATACTGCGTTCTCGCGTGTTAAAATGGCGCGAGTAATACATCTTTGTTCCCCGTCGCTAAATTGTTTAACGAGCTTGGCCGTAATAAATCATGCACCGTCATTCCTGCATTCTGCACTGCGCGGACGCGACCTAACTCTTCCATCTCTCTCCCCTTCATCTCCTCTCTCTTTCCCTCTCCTTCTCGCAGCCGCCTATGCCGCGCGATTAGACATCGGATGAAAAAAAATTGGCAGAATGAAAAGAGGACAAGGGAAGAGCTGGTCGAAAGCCGCGAACCAACGATGGGAGATGCGCTCGTGACCCATGACGGCCCTCCGTGGGCACACCGCGGAAAAGATGTATATCCATTCCGACACGGCGAAAGACATGGCGGGGTGGATAGAGGGGGGGCGAGAAAGGGGGTTGACTGATGTTTCCCTATGCCGCGTATGCTACCTCCATTACTTCGATATTATTATACCTGTTGCTTTATATCTCACGGCACCATCTTTGTTTTGCAGCGGCGTGCATCCGGTGCACCGCTGCGCGACTGCATATCGTACGGTGCGGGGAGCGTTCTGCTTTATCAGTCTTTCTCCCCTCCTTTTTTTTCTCAATTTTATTTTTATGACGGTTCCTTTTGCATGCTGCACGTGCACATGCTCGCGCAGGCGCTACAAGCGCCGGATGCCGCTAATTGCGGTAATATTACTGTATGTTCCATGAGGAATCTTGATATTCTCTTCGCGATCATTGAGTTTCTATTTTTTTTTCTCGTATTGTATAATTTGCATGGTACAATCAATGCAGGGCAACATCGATCATATGTACATGCAAATTGCTGAGAATACTAAACTTTTTTTTTTTTTTTGAGAATTTTTAGTGAACACAGAATTAATAATTTATATGAAATTAAATTGCATCATGAAATATTATAAAATCTAGCCGAGATATTTCTAGAAGCGGCGGCGCCGTGCTTACTTTGTCGGTATTTATTTAGAAAAACTGGTCGGCAGCCTTGTTTGGGAGCCTACCAATATTTGCATGTGCACGCGCTCCTCGGGATTCTCGAGGGGTTGGCGAAGGATCGCAAAGTGGATTCCACTTGCGGCGGCTTTAGGAGCACACTTGTCCCTTTTACGTCTCTCGAGGGACTTTATCCTGTCGTCTGCTTGCCCAGGAAACTCGAGAGTGATGCTTAACGCTGTCGTACGATTTCATCAATTATTTGTTCGTGAATTTGGGGGTCTGTAGAGATCATCACAAAATGCATAATTATATTAAGAATTGTTAATTTCGAGACAATTATACATTGCATATTTATTTTAACAGTATATAAACAAAGCAAATTTATTACAATTTATGGTTAAAGTAAGATAACATATGTAATATACATATGTGCTAAATATAAAATAAATTAAACTGTCGAACTTACTTTATATTTTTAAAGTCAAAGTTTCATTTATTCTCATATATCTATGACATTTCTCTTTATCTTGAAGTTTTCATAAATTTGTTACATCGCGAAAGAGATTTGGCAGTCACGAAACGTTCTTGAAACTAAAAATAAGCGGTATTATCTCTAGAGCATAACAGATTTATTTGTTACGGTTAAATATGATATTGTTCGAGATTGCAAAATATATTCGGCGAGGAATTTATGGAAATATATCAATGCGCGGGCGTCTCTGTCAGCGCGCTCGCCGCGTTTTGTATGCCGCGGGATACGCTCGAGCGGATTGGAAACAAGAGCAAGAGCGACTTCCTGCCGACTGTAAATATCAGGTTGATAAATCTATGTGGAAGTGCGGATGACTGTGCATACAAATCGACAGCCATTGGTCTTGCGGCACCGGGCAAAACGCGGCCGGTGCGTTCAAAATGAGATAACGCGCGGGATAAAGTAAGCGCGACTCTCCGAAAGATCGAACGTTGTTTCATGGTAATTTAATTAGATTTGCATCTCGTCATTTTTTGAAAAACTTACACGATTAATCACGAGTGTACACGTATACGCGTGCGTATGTACGCAACGCGAGAGAGATTGTTGCCAGTCGCTCGATCCATTAGAGATCACCGAAAGAAAGTCGAGAAGAATGCGATTATCTCTATATTGCAGTATCTCACATTTTTATCGACGATGAGGGTTGGAATTCCCTTCTCTTTTTCCCATGCACCGGTACGGATGCAACGAATTTCTTAGTACGTAGCTTCGCACATCTGCCGTTCGTGGGGTCATATCGGTGCCTCTAATCTGTTCATTAGTCCTAATATACCGAGCGGCCATACGTACCCTCCATCAGATATTACTCGCCGTGTCACTCAGCCTCGAGTTTTACGACCTCGAGAATGAACCGCTCGTTCTAGATTAATCGGCGGTTGGAACATCTTTTTTTTTTAACATGAAAATAATAAATTCTTGATGTTCGAGTTGCGATAAACATGATCATTAAATAAATTTTGAGTTTTTCCGTTGTGTTGAGTTTAATCTGTGGGTGTACGATTACATTTCGAATAGAAAATTAAAAGCCCAATAGTTATCTTGATATAAATTCCTCTTGCTTTTCTTGTTCAATTACGTATTGAATATAGTGGTTAACAGTTTATCTTTTATACGTGCCTCAAGAATTAATCTGCTTCCGCCGATTAATTGCACCATGTCGATGGTAAAGAAAGTAATATGCTTGACGTGAAAAACTTGGTTATATATCGGAAATGATCGAGGAAGTTGAGCAGAGATAGCCGGTAATTAAGCGAAAAGCATGATCCCGAATAATTTCTATCCGCCCGATGACGATAACAGGTCGCGGGGAGAGGCCAATCCTGCACAGTCGCGGAGCATATATCTACGGGGCCCGCTGCCAATCGTCCGTACATAATTGGATATAGAATCGTGCGGCCTTTACTCTCGCGTACGCTATTCCCTCCGCGACGTGCCCCCGTCCCGGGTTAGGAATGTAATTAGTCAGACGGGCACCGGCGCACAATCTTGGCCGCCGATCGGTAAGTCCCTTCGTTACTGGTGATGCCTGTGCGATGCCCCCGAGATTGCCGCGTACGAGATCGAGCGATTACCAGTCGTAAATACGCGCGCGATAATTAAAATTACTGACTGATTGCCTCTCTCTCTCGTCGAATTGCACTTACGCGAGACGTTTTAGCGTATACCATAGTAGATGCTGAACGTCGGGAAAGTGAATGCGCTCGCTCGCGCTGCGCAATTCTGTCAACCGAGCCACGTACATACGTATTTTGTCGCTCGTGGATTTCTCGCTGTAGCAAATATCATACAACACTATTTTCATTAGCAGGTGGATCTAAAGTGCTGCCCTTGCGGCGCAGTGGCGGAGCTATCCGTATTGCAGGCATTGAGGGAAAAGTTGAGAGTAATATATAGGTACTACGATACTACTGCCGGCTTTTCTTCCCACATGAATATCCGGTATTTTTCTGCGTTATTATACATCGGAATCATCTTCGTTATTTTACTTGTGTTGTCGCTCGATAGTAACACGGTTCTCATAATTCTACAAAATTGAAAATTAAGATAAAATTTGTTCAAGTCGCTCCGAAGGAAAGTCTCTTCCTGCTTCCTCTTTTCTTCTCTGAAAATTACGAGAACGTGTTTAATTATTATCTATACATAGCCGTAAATTATTTCCTGAAGATATATTGCTTGAGAAAAGCCGCGAGCTCTGACATGTGGTAGCCGAAAAGAAAAATTTGAGAAATGGCGCCTGCCCGAGGGGGCCCCCAGCTCGTATGGAAGGAACGTGCGATAGGGTACACAGCGGGGGACGCAGACAGAGATTGCGTTGAACATCGTTTCGCGAGGAATCGTCGGTACCGATCCCGCTGTCGTCCCCCGTACTTCGCGCACGTTCCCCCCCCGTAACAATAAGAACGGGTTCGCGGGCGATCTCGGAATTCTCGCGTCCCGGGTCGCGCCGGTGGCTTCCCTCCGTGACTCCGCACGCTCGCAACACGATGTTGTGTTATTCAAATGGACTCGAAAGAGAGAAATAAAGAATAAGCTTCCTTCTTGTAAAAGCGTTCCGATACTATCTCGGGCTACCACTATCGCGCGTGTATATCTAATGCATCAGTGAGGTCCTGTCTGCTCCTCTTCTTTTTGGTATCTGTCGCTCGATACCTTCATAAAACGAATGATATCGGGCGTAGGAAAGAGAGGAAAGAGAAGAGAAGAAGAGAGAAGGTAATTTTGGACACGAGGCAACATTTTTCGAATGAAGAACTGCCGTTCCTAGTATAAAATTAATCTGCGAATAAAAGCTACTGGAAATGAGGACTTTTTAAATTTGTTAACAAAAGAGGAAAAGGTTTTTAAAATTAATTCGAAAAATATTGAAGAAACTGTCTCGTGTCAGAAGCTACGTACTACTTTCTCTTCTTACAGTTTGCTTGAAATTAATTATAACTTGCAAACTATTAACGAGATTAAAAATTTTATCGTAGAAAATATATTGATACTTGTATATAGGGGAAAGATCGATCGATTGATTGAAATCTGTCATTAAAATGAGGTCAGTGATCCCAGGACGTTGCTAAAGAACATCATTATCAATCGGAACCGTGGAAGGGAGCAATATATCGGGGCGAAACGAGCCACGCAAATCGCAGCGATGTGCAAATCGTAGCGATGTGCAAATCGTAGCGATGCGCAAATCGCGAGGCGCGGCAAGGCGCGATATTATCGTCGCAATTTCTGCCATGTCATTCGGCCCGGTAGGCCTTTACTAGCCATCTTATTACTTGCACAGCGGAACGAAATTATAGATCCTCCAAAGTGCAAGAGGGCGATTATACCATTATATGCGCTCTCTCTCTCTCTCTCTCTCTCTCTCTCTCTCTCTCTCTTTCGTCTTGGGCGTAGGTATGCGGGACGTACATGGATAACGGTAACGCCGATCGTCTTGTCAGCTGACCTTAGGGATATATCGCGAGGTATACGTACGTGCGCCCGTACGATATGTCCGTGGTGGCCGTTCTGCTGCCATCCGTGCTCCACCACACCCAGTCATGAGGAAAGGAGCACACCGGCTTCATGTTCGGTACCGAGATAACATCGATTGTAGATTATCTCAAATAGTTGCGGATACAGATTTTTTCGAGCTCGAAGTATAGCGTACGGTATTTTGGATCTATATTAAAAATAAGGCAAATCGGACAAGCTGTGTAAGAAGATTTTTCTGTTCTGGACATTTCTGAATAAACGAGCCGATAACAAATGACAGATTTTTTTAAGCCGATTTGACTTTTTCACAAGTACGTGTCGAATCCAAACATTTGAAAGTATGAAAGTAAGCCTTAACGGAATCTGCATGATAGAGCTATCGGCACCTGGTATTGATCTCGTCCTTTTTTGCGTTTAATTAAGTAAATTTAGCATATGACTCTGATTCGCATCGCGCGATCTGCTTTGATAACGTTTTCCGTTAAATAGTTTCTTTATGCATGGCGAGCTATCATAAACGCCGACGATCATCGGGCACGCAGAAGACGAGCAAAAACTCGTGACAAGTTTTATCAGCGGACGCGTTGCGTATGCACGTGTGCGGCCGTTGGCTCGTGGACCACGCTCGTGTACCACACCTTCGTCAAGAAAAGGCGCACCGCACGATTCTACGGTTCTATACCGGTATTGAGATAGTATCGGTCAGCATGGATTGCGCTTAGACCGCCTAGGAGTCCGGCTTTAATAGCCTGCAGCCACGGCAATCGGCCAGAAATCGCTCGTACCTCAGACCGTTGTACAATATTTTCGCATTCGCGCGCACCTATATGTGTGTGCGTGTATATGTGCGAGCTAGCGCATGTTTATACGTCCATCGTGTACAAGAGAACGTTTCCTGGAGCAAAGTTTCCAGGTCAGAGAAAAAGACCAATCGGCAGCGGATACCTTACTTGAACGCCGTACGTTTTTTAATTCGTCATTTATTATACGTCACTGTATCCAGCAAACAAACACACTGTCATTTATTTCTTTATATAATTATAATTGCTAATTGGATCGTATATACGTTGGTCGTTCGATTGCTCGGCTGATGAAGTCGTAGACAATTCCGTGAATGTCTCTCGAAGCGAAAGCCGGGAACCGAGTCCCGGCCGCGGCGGGACGACGACGACGTAGCCTCGCCGAAATATCATGGCTTCGTCGTAATTTGTTTCCCCGTGGTAGCGTGACATCCGACGATACGTCAAGATGTAATCTATCCCCGGTCCCTAATTCTCATCAAGCGAGTCATTCATCCTTAATCGGTTAATAACGGCCGTCGAACGCGGTCGGTGCGCGCCGACGACGATCGATCATTCGGTCCGATCTCGGATCGATGTATCGTATAATTACGACGGCGGCTCCCGCGATTTCTAGCCGACCTCTCCGCTGAACCTCTCACTAACGCCCGTTTTCTCTTCTGCGTGTTTCAGCAAAAGGTGAAATTTTGGTTCGCCACGGGCGGCGCCGGATTCTGCATCAGTCGAGCATTGGCGTTGAAGATGACGCCGGTGGCTGGGTGAGTGTTTCTTTTTTTTTTTCCTTTCCGCTTTACTTCTCTTTACGTTCTTATATGAAAAGCGAATTATTCTTACTCTTCATTCCGTTGTACTAAAGAATTTAAATCAAGATAAAATTGACGTTAACTGCATTAAAATTTAATTGAAATTTTACTTTAGTAACAAGATTTGTTTGTATTTACTTATCGTAATGCATATATATGTAACTTTAATTATCCGATATTTATCTTATTGGTTGTTACGATATTATCTTACAATCGTTACGCGTGAGATAACCGATCACAGTTTTAAATTAACTTACGATTTTTCTCTCTCTTTCTCTCAAATCTCTTTGTGGCAGGTGGTTTTTATCATAGAAATCTCCATAGAATGCGATTAGTCACGCATGACACGTGTGACACGTGTTACCGCGGCACATCGTGGTAGTTCTTTCAGGATTTAATGTAACGTGAAAATGCATATTAACGATCGCGTCCCTCCCGAGTACCATTTCATCTTTTTTTTCTATGCGCTATCTATCCGTCTCTACCTGCGGAGGATTAAATAACGCCGGCGGCTCTGCCTAGTCACGCTTACTTCGATCGATCGAACGGTGCTATCTATTACGAACGCCGATACAAACATTATAGCTGATAATTGCGTATAAAGGTTTGTTCTACCGTGAAAATTGTTACATGATTTTGTGCAAAAAAAAAACCGCGCGCGCTAATCACTGAAACGTGGAATACATACAAAAAGAAATCGTTACGAGAATCGTAACTATGAACAGTTATGTGTGCGTCTATTATCGACGTTGCTCTCAATAAATGCACCTCGATATAGGCATTGTACAGTTAGCACGTATGACGTTTATATGCTTGGTGCGTGATCATTAGGATGATCGCCGACGGGAGGTCGAAAGCGTTCGCGCACTTATGTTACTCGTAAATCGCCGTTTATGGCGTACAGTGGCCAATTGTTTATCCTCGCTTCTCGATATCGTCACGAGCGAGCCGCCGTTTGTTGCTGTTAACGATGCAAAAATGGACGGCCATATGGTTCGATCCAGTTTTTTTTTCACGGTGACTGCGTTTTGCGCCTATCGTCGTAGATCCGAAGCTTAAATTTCGCTCGGAGGGTCTTCCATAAAATCTCTTCATTTGATCAGCGATTTGATCGGTTTATTCAGAACTGTGGTCCTTTTCCCTGCGTCCTTCCGCGCTCATCCACTCGTCCTCAGCCCCTCCTTATACGGATTCGGTGGCAGAACGAACGCGAGGATGAACGCGAATGGGTCTGGCAAAAAAGCCAGCACCTGGGAGGGCTCGCGAATTAGTTGTACCTCCTTTTTCTCGTTTTTTTTTGTTTCCCCACTCTAGCTTCGTCACGCTCTTCCGTCCATTCTGCGATATACACGGTCCCAGCATTATCCTGCCTCCCGGTACACTCGTTCGCTTCGCGCGGCGATGCGAATAGCGGGGACGGGGGAAGGAAACGGGGCAAGTACATCGAACGGCTTTCTCATTCAGAGCCGGCGGACGATTCTCTCGTCGACACCATTTTATTTCGCCGGACGTAATCCGCGGCGGCATTACGCTTTATCTGCTCTCACGGTTTATCGCGACTAAACGCCGGTCGATGACAGCCCGCAATTTATGCTCATTGCTATAATTTTACTTTTTCATCGCTTTTGGGAAATTAAGAGGGACACAATAATCAGACTTTTTTTTTGCTTCGGAGGCTTCTTGCGGCAGCTGTGAGAAGCGGTAGAACTTCGTTACCAGTCGCGCGTGAATTATTCCGTGAAATTTCCATGCAATTTTTCCGCGCCGGCTCGCGAGCGAAATACCCGCGATGCTTGAATGAGTTAGTTTACCGCGTCATTTCAGACCGTTCTTTATCTCCTGCGAGCCGCGTTTTACGTTTTACGTTACTTTTACATTATTTCAAACGCCGTCAGGATGATGCTGAGGCGACAGTAAGTACAGACGGTAATCCCACTTGTCTTTCTTTCCAAGAACGGCACAATTACGTTCATGCGTTTTAATTTATTCTGCTCGAGATGCGCTATGCTTTTTCGCACTTAAGAAAGTAACAGATATCACGCTGCCACTTTTCATTTTGCAGTGAACATTCTTCATCCAAATAGCTTCGAAGAGAAAAACGCTTTCAGCTCTTTTTCGCGTGCTTTTCTTTCAGCCAGCGGCTACTTAGGATTTTATTTCGTTGTTAACAGGCTAGAAAGAAAGGAAGAAAATCGCTCTTAGCCTTTCTTTTCTACCATCTAACTGAGAGCGCGCGATACAATCGTCCTCGCGTTTCATCCTTTTCCATTTTTATCCTCTCGAATCTTCTTTGGAATAGATCTTTTTGAAACAGAAGCGTTATTAAATCGACTTATGCTTTCACGCGGTTGGAAATTCTTTTTTTAATTTTTTATCACCGAGTCAAATGTTCCGTTAATATGCTATAATTTATTGAAGATTTCTGTATTTAATTTATCTGCAGATGTTGCTTCTTATTTTACAAATTGTCGGACTGCGAAGGAATAGTGTTATAATCTCGGTTTGTGCGATAATCTCATCTTTAATCGTTTGACTACTTGATTCGCCACACTTAGTCTGTGAATCGTTAGATGCTTTTTGAAAATCGGATTACTATATGCAGATATACTGTTTTTTGCACGATCAATTATTGTGGTCGGCCGAGTAGATTGTCCTTCGACTTACGTGAGTTCTCACGTTTGTTATAAGATCCACCTGAAGTGTACGTTCCATTCATTGCTTCTGGGTTACCATACGCTCACATCCGCCCTCCATTCCTATACTTTTTATAGGATTGATACTGTAATAAAATATATGTAAGCGATTAAGATCAAGTAATTTATTATAATTTTTGACAATTACTTTTAATTATTTTTCTCTTTTTGATGAAAAATCTTTACATAAAATCTGACTGTTTTTTTAAATGTAGTCTGTAGAAAATTTCAAGTGACTTAATTTAATAATTTGATAATTAAATTTTGTAAAATTTTATATTAAAATAATGAACAATTCTTTCTTTTTACTATCTATTTGAGTTATATTGAATAAATAATTTTCAAGTGACTGCACCATAGTAGAGACAGAGATTAAAATGATTTTTGAA
The DNA here is from genome assembly GCF_000956235.1 of Wasmannia auropunctata. NCBI lineage: Eukaryota > Metazoa > Arthropoda > Insecta > Hymenoptera > Formicidae > Wasmannia > Wasmannia auropunctata. The sequence continues at coordinate 127,713 of NW_012027154.1, read as the reverse complement.
AAAATTATAAGAAATATGAAAAAGAGCCAAAAAGTACATCTTTTTTCTATATTGCATTTCTGTTGTAATGACATATTGATTATTTGCGTGTGTATCATTGAAATTTATACTCACTGTAATTATACCGACTTCAATCTCTGCCGTGAAAATGCAATAAATCCGAATCCGCGAAGCGGTTCCGCCGTGTTAGCCATTAATCGAGCAGCGAAGGGGGATAATGGTCAGTTATCTCGTGGCTCTCGCGGAAATGGATCTTAATTAACGGCGAACGCAAGAAGCCGCCGTTCGTTACAATGGGACTGGTGAGACGAACGGGTTGATTACCACCCACGTGCAGATGCAGGGAAGTGCAGCAGGAAGGCATGCATGGAGCACGTTGCGTACGCCCGCTCTTATGCGTATACCTATATTTACATCATTTCCTTGTTAGCGCGGAGTGCGCACGCGGAAAGAGGAGGCTGAAGGAGGAAGAGGGCAATAAATAAGAGAGATTAGAGCGCAAGGAGACGATAAATGCGCGATATTTCTACGACAGTTTCAGTTAGCTGCGTGCACGGTATTTTCTAAGCATAGAACCAATGTAAATATTGTTACATATGTCAAAGAATAATTAAAAAATAAATTTTATTATACTGCATAGTTATTTAGCATTAGAAAATGAAAAAGTTTTACTTTGTGTTTTTTAGAAAATGTAAATAATTGAAGCTTCTCTTTTTGTAATATAATTTTATTTTAACTTTATTTATATATATTTTTTACAAAATTCCAAATAATATTTTAACGATTTTAAGATATAAATTCGATTATTAAAAATTTATGACTAATAATCGCATTCTATAAAACATTTGATAAGAAAAAAGATTGATACACATAAAAATTACAGTTAAAATTGAGAGAACGAAAGAGAGAGAGAGTCGATAATTCTAAGACATTCTGTATACGTTCTAACCTGTACTTCCTCGTCTTACTACTTTTTGTTGCTCGCCTTCTTGTTTGCGTATTTTATCTTTTCATCGGGAATTATCGGTGAATAAGAGCAAGAAATCACTAAAAACTATCTTCTCCCTACGCTTCTAACTTTACGATCTTTGCGCCTATCGATTATAACGTTAACGTACCGAGGAAAATTGCGCAGACGAGAAATGGAGTAAAAATTGAAGCGCAGCGCGAAACGTCAACATCCTTCGCCAAGCATTAGAACCGGTGTAATCGCGATAAGCTGCAGAGAGCTCCGAGGGCTCACGTTGATCATTAAATAGTTTTTATATTTATTTCTGAAAAAAAGAATGCAGTAATATGGATAATTTGTATTTTTTATGCTATTATAAAAAGTAAGTCGTTGAAATTGTACCCCCGATTTCATTTCTTATTCCGAGACATTAGGTTGTCGATTCGCGGTAGTTTTCAAAAACGCTGCGAGATCATGTCTTCTCTGCCTGTTGACTTCACCGCTTTGCACTTTTTCTTCTTGTTTTCTCTTTTTCGTTTCGTTCGGCGCTTGTATATATGTACGTGTATACCTGTTCGTCGAGCATTTTTATTGCCCTTAAAAAACCTGAAGGTATACCCCTGCGAGTAAGCGCTTAGTCTCGCTCGCCGACAGCTTCCTCCTTTTGAATCCGTTGGATTCCGGCTTGATCGTAAACGGTTGCTATAGGATCTTTGGAAGGATTTCTCCCGGCGCGACGATGACACGCAGAATCAGATTCGGGAATTACAGAAGTCGCAATTTGCCGCTTAATTTGCAAGTGCCGGTAAATCTGGTTTGGAATTGCGAATTTTAATGAGATACGTGTTCAAATCGATGTGCATTTACGTAAAAATTGTTGAACGCTTAAGACTTGCACCGTTTTTGTAGTAAATTTAATAAATTATTATCTTTATTTTGTGTATATTTCGTATAAGCCAATTACGAGCAGCCCTCTAAAATATCGATTGTAAAAAATTAAACGGGAATTTATCCTGTAATCTTTGTAATATATATTTATTATACGCTACATTTTTTAATTTTTATTGTGAGTTAGGACATGCATAAATTTATTAATTTTACAAAAAAATATGTATAATTAAGAACGTTTCATAGACTACTGTCTACGGCAAGAGATGTATATCTTTAAGCAAATGATATTATGATTCTTTGGACGAGATATGAACGCGATACACATAGATATAACTTGAGTAATATCTTGTATTTTTTCCTGAAAGATATACATAAGTAAGCGAAGAGGATTTCGTAATTTCTCATGCATTCCCCTTTAAAGGAGAAAGATTTCACACGTGTGTGATGCGGACAGCAGACATTTAAGCTCTCTTTTTATACAGATTTTTTTTGGTTTCTTACCGTAATCAGGTTACGAACCAGGAATGTGTGGCGTCTTGCTCTGCTCGTAATAAACGTGTCGTCGAAATTACATAGTGAGAAACAAGGACGGGGAGAGATTCCGAGCAGAGCTCTTAAGTGTTGAAGGAGGATAGCGAGTCGAGAACCGCGACGTCTTCTTTAACGAAATTTATTTTGATTGCGCTTTCTGATTTATTATAATTACGAATTCTAATTTATTATTACGATTCTTTATGCAATTTCGAAAGTTATTTTATTTATTTATTATCTAAATGCTAAAGCGTTTCTCTATCGGATTTAATTGCTACAAAGTCCATAAAGTTGTGGGATTTGTGTTTCCGCTATAAATTGGAGACATTTAATCTTATCGGGACTAACGAATTAAAATCGTCCCACGGGTTTCTTTCGGCCCGGCCCGAAAGTCCCGATAATAAACGTGTCGGAATAATTCCGCGGTCGGTGAGAAACGAAAAAAAGAGTCGTCGAAACCCGACGAAAGAGGACGCGGAGAGAAAGAGAAGAGAGGGGGAGGAATCAGAGAGATTCGACGAAGCTCGCGTCCGAGGATCTCTTCGATTCCCTTATTGCTTGCCTAATTGGATTCCTTTCTACCATCGGCGCGATCGCCGCGTATACATCTATCAGCCCCGCGGCTCGTGAAACCAATTTGGGCATTCCTATACATATATATGTATATGTGCAGTTGGCGCATCTCGCGCGGTGATCTATAGGTCGAAAACTACAGTGACCGCACCGATCCTTCTGTTTTCTGCATCTTGTTTCTGGAGATATGCTAGAATACATCCTGTAGATATTAGTTTATGTCACGTTATGACATTTTATTAATATATTTTATAATACATGCGGGATGTATGCTGAAATTAAAATTAGAATTGTATTTTTCTTCGCAAAACTTCATTCTTTTTCACACTCTTCAATATTCGAATTCGCTTAACATCGAATTTACTAAAGTGGTACAATTTTTTAACTTGAGCGTTAAGATCGATTGAAAAATTGCATTTAAATTACATGAATATATCGAGAATTGCTTCACGTGCATGCGCGCACACATATACAAGTGTAGATATGCGTGTGCATAGGTACATCTCAATTCCACGTTAAACTCACGCTGCCGCTGTGTTTTATTGCTCGATGTCTTCGTGCACCGTCCACCTCGATCGATATCGATTCAATTGCGAATACACGACGTGTTTTCACGATCAGTGACTATACACTTTATCTTTCTTCTATGTTGAATTGAAAGGAAACGAATTGATGAAGTTGCGCGATATGTTTAAATGTTAACTTTATTATTTAAACAAAGAGTCTGAAGAGGTGAATTAATAATAGTACTTTTTTCGATAGATATTGATTATTAGTCTTATTTTAAATTAAAATTTTACATTAGTATCATGTCAAGTTAAAATAAACTATGATTGCAATATCTATTTAGCTATTGCACTCCTTTATATTTGACTTGCATTTTATTTATTTGTTGTTAGTTATTCAAAAATTATTAATTATCTGTTTTGTGAGGAAAAATCGAAAATTTCAGATTAGCCAGAGAATTTGCAATTAAAATACTTCGATTGTTGAGACATATTTAAAGCTTATAATCTGCTTTATTTGCTACGAAATTTTGAATGAAAATAGAAATAGCTCTTTAATTAATCTTATAAAATAAATAAGTATGTATGTAATAATTGTGGGAGTTAAGTTTTTCGTTTTTTCTTTCAACTTTGTTCGATGTTAACACACGTGGAAGCGTATTCCATGAAAATCGATTTGATCAATCGCATTTGATATCGTGTACCGTAAAGCACAAAGTAAGAGGCTTTATAAATTTACTCCACTCGATCGACAGCATACGCGTATATATGCGGGCACGCGTATTTGATCAATAAAACGCTCTTTTCAACCGGTGACACCGAGTGCTATTTTGCAAGATAAAGGAATAATGCAACGTAGCAGAAAGACGTAGAATATAAATTCTTTATTTGCAACAGACAAGTGTGACAAACATGAACGTGTCGACATCGGGAATATATTCTGTTTTTAATTTATGTACGATACGTGAATTACATCTGTAAATTACAACGATGACAGGTGTAAAATTTATTGAAATGGCAGTCTGTCCTGTCTCTGATTAATTATTGAAGAAACTTTATAAATTAATAACGAACTTTATATTGATTGAGTTTTTTTTAGTGTTTGTTTTTTCTTTGTTTTTGAAGCGATAGTTAGCGAAATGATAAAACAATACCTTCAATTTTAATATATTAAACTTTCTATTATATTCGTAATGTATGCCAGCAATAAATTCGAAATTAGAGCAGTGAATTAGCAATTATAATTAACATCTGATTATACAAATTCAAGCTTTATTTTTAATTGAATATCTTAGACCAACGGAATTGAATTGTGTTAAATCAATTTCAGAAAATTAATATTCTTTCCCAAGTCAAATAATATGATAAGAATATAAGAAAAAAATAGAGATGTACCTGACGTGTACCTGTGATTTCTGCAATTTAATCATTTAATGCCGCGTATTATTTTTTTGTTCGATCAACGAGATATGTTGACGACGGCGGACATTTTCAAAATCACGGATGGCAGAACGACAATCAAGAGAGTTCTTTCCTCGAACTTGTTCGTATCGCGTGTCTTTCGCCAAACCATCTTTCGAGCAAACCGACGACGAAAAGCACCAAGGACGCGTCTCCATAGGAGGCGAGGCTCCCCTCGCGTACCGCGTCCCCGATTCTTTTTCCTTATAACCCCGAAAATTCGATTTCGTTGCCGCCAGGTATTTTAACGAGACCGATATTCCGTGGCGGCGGTGTGCCGAAAGGATGGCGGGTGACGAACGACGGGGTGGGAGCGGGTGTGTGTACACGAATTCGGGACTAATCTGCCCAATTAAAAAGGATCCGTTGACCACGGAGAGAAACGGCGGGTACGACAGGCACAGATTCGAGAATCCGCCGATGGTATTCGCTAATGAGTGCGATTCCTCTAGCCCTCTCCCTTCCTCCCTCGCTCTCTTCTCCCTTCTCTCTTTCTCTCTCTTCGGGCTTTTTTCTCCCGCTCTCTTTTTCGGCTACGTGTCTAGGGCGGTCGCGATCATGGGGGTACTGGAAAACGTTAATTAAACACGCCACTTCCGAGCGCTTTGCGTAGAACAGGATCGCCGTTAATTGGACGGCCGACTGAGACTTTCGGCGAATTATCTCGTCGCGAAGCGTGAGAATATTGCGCAGAGAGTAATTTCGACCAAACCGACCGGGATGATTTTCTTAAGCTCATCGCTAAAATATTTGCAGGACTTATGAGACGAGTTTTTAATGACTGAGGATTTAATTTTTTTTATTAAACACTACTTTCTGATCTGTTTTAGATAATAGTTTTTTTAATTTTTTTATACGATAAAAAAATTAAAAAGTAATAGAGAAATTTCGCTTAGTTATTACTAATGACAAAACTGAAAAATCGACCTATCTGATCCAATTATAATATGAAAAACAATTAGGTATTGTACATTAAATTATTTAATAAAAATTTATATTAAGTATTTTAATTTAAATTTATATAAATTATTTAATAAAAATTTATATAAAGTAAAGTATTTTAATTTAAGTTAATTTGAAGATTATTTGAATTACTGCTGGCTATTACAGTCCGATTTCGGCACGCATATTAAATTAATTTTATTCCTAAATGGTATCGTGTCGCGCCATTTACGAGATAAATGCACTTTATTATATCGGACTTATTACAATGCGGTGATGCAAATTGTTCAATTTTTTTAAGCGAGCGACTTCCAGGTGATAAACGACGATCGTTTCCTCTCTTCCCATGCGAAATAAATCTCGTTAATAGAGAACTCGTTAATTAAGGACGCACATGCTTGAGGAAACGTCAAACTGTTCGAAAGAGCGTTGCATGGGTCCTCTGTCAGAGAGCATTATATCGATGTAGTAACTCCCGCATCGTGAGTGCTTCATTTCGTCGTTACCTTATTTTATCCTGCCGAGCGCACCTGCACTCCCTCCTCCTCCTACTTCGTTTTGCCGGTTGAGAGGATCTCGTTGCATCGCAAATGTATGCAGGTCGTACACGACCTAGCCTAAGAAGCATATTTCTGGTTCCGCACATTCAGCGGCCCCGGAGAGATGTCGGATTACGTATCCGATGGTCGTCTAACAAATGAGAATGCGACGATCCGCATCGTTAGAGGGCACATGCCGGAATTTCTATAAGGTAGGCGAATCGAAAGTTTCGATCTAGCTTTCAAGCAGGATTTAACACCAGGATGGAACGACACTCGTCGCGATTTTTCTGCGTGATTATTCCAGATTCATTAACTTCAACTTGAACTATCGAATTTTGTAATTCTTGTCCTATACCTCGGGATTATGCAGTCGCACGTTTGTTTAATTGTTAAATTGAACTCGTCAGTTCTAATTTAGTCGCTCCTGATATTTCGGAATTTCTTCCTTTCTTACCCTAACATACCGAACGCGCGTCCCATTCCGAGAGATTTTCGTGCAGTAGCTTCGGGCCGCGGCGGCGGCGCCCCTTTGAGACATTTGTCCTTTCGTGTTCTTTCACATGTCTGGCACTCTCCTCCTTTCTCTCACGCGAAGTCGCTGGCCCGATGTATATACAGGGTTTGGTCACCGAAGTTGTGACTACCTGCCGTCGCCTCTAATTGGCACGATTTATGTCCGTCGTGGATCGTGCATCTCTCGCCTCGCGCTCGCCGGTCAGCCATCGACTCCTCGCCTGTCGAAATTTCCGTCGATTCGTGCGAATCGGCGTCTCTCTTTCGAGACGAGAGATCGCGACCACCTGTTGCAGGGCTCTCGCAGAGGAGAGACGTCGGTGGTGTTCACGCGCGCAATTTTGTTCGACGCAGTACATCGCTCGGAAGTTCAACGACAGCCGTGGAAGGGCGTCCTCGCGTTCCTTAAACCGTGGGTTATTGGCGCGTTACAAGCAGTTACGAGAATCGGTTCCGCGTTCCTTAATGGAGACTACGTGTTCGCGTTACGAGGTGGTGATCGACGCGATCTTGAAAATAATTTCGCGCGATCGGTCGTGCGTGAATCCCGTTTCGCGTGCACACACGCGATCGTCGCGATCGATCGGTTGCGGCCACAAAACAAACCATCATTAACGTCGTCATTGCTAACGGCATCGACGACAGTATTTAACGGTGGATCGGTGGCCGATTAATAGCGCGAATTAACGGATTAATCGGCGGAAATTCGTTACCGCGAGGCCGCGGCCGTGCATCGCGTGTCAGCGCGTTTAATAAATGCAATGGGGAGGGTCGGCTTTAATGCGGACCGACCAGTTTGTAGCGGGGAAGCGGTAGCGCAACGGCAACGCGGAGCAGTCACGAGCAGCAGGTGCGTCTCTCACTCGACCTAATCTACATGAGCGGAATGCAGCCAAATTAAAGCTCCGGTTCTTCTTGTTGTGGCTGTCGTCGCCCGCCGTCGTCGTCGACGACGACGAGGCGGTAATTAAACGCTTACGTCACGCGCACCGAAACCACGGGTTTCCTCGTCATTTCTGCGCCTTTCGGCTTCTTCCACGTCGCGCGAGCTCTCCGCTCCGTCGAAACGCCAGTCGTAAATGCGCCTAGATTATAAAGAAGAGTAACGATCGCGTCGGACGAGCGCGTTATTGGGTGAAAAGTGATCGTTACTTCGCGCGCGATAGCTGGACAGAATACCCTACGCTCTCGTCTGTTTTGATTAATGCTTAAGATTAATGAAGAATATGACGATGAGAAATGAACGTTAATGCTTCATGTACGCAATGGTCAATCCCCGCAGGACTGTTATTGGCGAGTTATCTATGGGAATGTCAAATGATCGAGTTGCCAGGCGTCGTGTATCTCTGGGAGGATAGCGTAGATAATAGACAGAAATGTAGAGAGACACATGATCTTGTTTCACGATCCCAATCTGATCCTGACCGAGCCAATTATCCTTTTTTTCTTTTTAAGGGAATAGTATCCTTTTTTGCGACAATTTTCGCCGTACTTGTATACATCCCCTTTCATAGCCGAGAGCGACTTTTGCATGGGGGCAACAGCGTTCCGCCGTACCGCGTTTCCGGCCGACCTTAATCGTGCATGCGTGTCGAGTGCCACGCGAGGGACTTAAGGACCTTAGCTGGCATCGCGTGACTTTCGGGGTGGTGCATAGGGCCGGTAATTTATTCCCGCCGGGGACCCTCTCCCGGGGTTCCGTGACGTGTCTCCGTCTTTTTTTCCCATAATTCGCCGCGCGCGGATGAACGACCGTCGCGAAAGGGGTTCGTAAAGATGGGGGAAGGGAAAGGGGAGGAGGCGATCATCGTGCTTCTGCGGGCGTACGGACACACAAGGTGCGTGGCGCCATGGGAATGAGTTAATTACTTCATACGCAACGCGGGTAGTAGCCGGTAATTATTTCGTGTAGTATAGCAGATGCCCGTAAGCAGACGTTGAACGTTTCAGCAGCATAAAATCAGTAAATTATACTCATATATATCTCAGAGCATTTTTAATTTTAAAGTTAATAGTTATTCTTATATTTCATACTGATTAAAAATATTTTTAAAAATATGTTATAATGAGAATTGTATTTATATAGGACGATATTTCTCAAAATGTGTTTTGTTCAAATTTTATATAACAATATCAAGGTTTATATTTATAACAATTATTTATATTGGCACTTACATAATGTATTTTGAATATATCCCATATTTGATTTATTTATCACATATATTGAAGTAATTTTTGTAACTATTAATTATAATTAATTATTAACAATTTATTTTTTTACTAATTTAATTTTTTACTAATTAACAATTTATTTTTGTCTTTGTAGCTTCTTTGGTTAAAGAAATATGTAACGTAACGTATTATACAATTGTATTAATTAAAGAATTAATTTATTGAACATCTTTATAATTCATTGCATTTATATGATTATCTAGAAAATTTTAATAAATTTTCGTCGATTTAATTAGGTTGTTCTAACATTACAATATTATCCTTTCATAATTGTACTGAAAGAGACAATCTTGTATTGAAAGAGACAATCGTTAGAAAATTTTCATTAAATTTAGAGCTTTATTTGCCAATTAAATGGAAGGGTATTACGACATAAATGCGAGTATAAAGCACAAGTTATCGTTAAATGCATCGACTGAATTCGTGGATATCTAAATTTTGATATCTGAATGAAGAACGTCGGCTGTAGTAAATAAGTTCGTAACGGCAATGCCTGGTTAATAATTTTCCACTTTATGTGACAGCGATTATCAGATTTCCAATCAGAACTCTGACTCTTGGCGATATCATGTTTTCTACATTCACTCCTCTCATTTCATTGAGGAAAAAAGTATGACGTAGATTTTATCAATCGGTTTTACGATCGTATAGTCGAATCTTTAGTTTACATAGGATATCATAGATTTCTTTCGTCTAAACATTGTCATATAAATATTTATTGCAACATTTATTAAAAAATGTAAAAATGAAGAAAAATATTTTTTCTACAATTTCTAAAGAATCTTCTTAAAATATTTAATCCATCTTAATGATTTGAAATAAAATTTATATGCGACAAATCCGAGAATTATTTAAAGTTATAATAAATGTTTTTTGTAATTAATAATTTTTTTGTAAGAGAAGAAGAAGCAGAATCGAAAATCCAGAGTAAAATAAAAAATATTAATAATTTGTGAAAATGTTATTTTAAATATTTTATAAAATAATTTTATAAAAGTAGTTTCTCCAATCATCGTCAGAGAGCAGCAGATAGCAGCATCAATCAGTACCATATTTAGTACCAGACGTGACCACTCGAGGTCTCTTTCGTCATCTCTCGTGTCCACTGGCCACTGCTTTGTGAACTTCCGTTTACGTTTCTAAAATCTAAAATATAAGATTTAATGGGCACATTTAGCAATTCTTATGCAACCATTAAATATAAGTACGTTAAATATCGGAATATAATAAATTTTTACTTTTAGATTAAATTAATCACAGACATTATAAAAGCTCAACGATTTTCTATGTTAAATACGTTCGGTCGTTCTGCTCGTTCTTGAATACAATTGGCTTTTACTTTTAAACCGATTGTCCTCGGATATTTCAAAATGGAAACTTAACGATTTTGTTGGCACACGTGTCAGTTTCCTTTGTGCCTTAGTTCTTTGTGTGCCTTCTTCATAATCGTATGTCCATATATTTATCGTTTATTTAATATTTAATAGATTGTGTTTGGAATTGAAGAATTTTGAACATGAGAGACAAATTTCGAAGACATTTCTTTGGATGAAATTAAATATTCGGCAGTATTTGTTTATGCAAATAAAAATCGTCGCTATGTATCGATAGAAGCGTCGTTTCGTAGAGAATTGCAGAAGCGGCAAATATTAGGAATATTTCCGTCGCAGAGCGATAGTGAGCAGAAAATAGTTTATAATAATTTAAGCGCAACAGTCATGCTAGCTTTCCGTTCTCGAGTTCGTAAATATTTCCGTAATAACTCCTCAAGCTTTCGTAGCCGATCGTGTGAATAACCTATAATTTGTATTTGTTTCAGTGGAGGAAAGTTCATCACCGTCGGCGACAGAATCAGGTTGCCAGATGATGTAACAATGGGATACATCATCGAGTACCTTCTTAAAAAGCAACTCACTGTGGTGGAGCAATTCCACTCGCACTTGGAGCCGATGAAGTTCCTGAGTAGGGATACCTTCCATGAACAGGTAATTTCAACACGTGCATTCTTTGGATTCTACTTCGAATAAGAGGATTTCATATATTCTATTTTCCGTGGAGAGTATTTCTATTTTTTTTTGACAAAATTATATTTCAACTAAGCACTTGATAGTTATATGGAATTTATATAAGTGTAATTCAAATTTTTTTTCTACTTTATTATTGATTATTGATATTATAAATGAAATTTTTGAGCTTTGATTATTAGATTAAAAACTCCAGTTTAAGTCTATTTCTACCAATATAGATTAATTTTAATCTCTGTTTTATTTATTTTTTATCTTTTTCTTATTCTTAGAACTAGAAAAAGATACAAAATAAGTTAAGCCAAGATTAAAGTTAATCTACATTGGTAAAAATGGCCATTAATAATATCCAAATATATATCGTAATTTAGATATCTATGCGCAGAAATGATTTGCTACTATAATGTAAGATAGAAATAATCAGTATTAATACCTCTATGACGTGTTCTGAACATATAATGTTACGATAAATAGCATAATGATAAATAATGGAACGATAATAGGATGATTTGAAGTCTACGATGAAACCAGACCACGCGAACATTCGGAGTGCACTGTACGTCTGTTTCACGAAATACAATAGCTATTATTTAATCATCACAGTTTCCGTTTATTATCAGTTCGCAGGTTACTTTAATAGAAGCAATCACAGAAATATATGATCTGTCATCGATAGATATTAACTAAATTGAGCGTGTGCATTACATTCTCCTTCATATGGCATTACATACGTACATGTGTATATAAGAGTTAATAATAGAAAAAAAATTAGAAGGCTTAATTTTGACATTCATTAATATTAATTTTAATAATCCGATAGTAATTTTCATCATAATTAAATCACTTTAATTTATATCAGAATCAAAAAAGATCTTGTTTTTACATTTCATATATCTTGATATATTAAAGATTATTTTTTTTATTTTTAAACTCGTGATTTTTTACAAAAGAGTTAATAAATTATTTTTAAATTTGTATTCAATTGTAATATTGTAATATGTGTATGTGTGTTTGAGATAAAATTGAGTTACAATATATGTGAATGGCCATACGACTAGGGTAAAGCAAAATGCTGATACAAAAAGTATTTTCTTACCAGTATGTTACTTTGGTTTCAGATTTCGCAAAATATGCGCAGAAATAAGTACACGTTATATACATATGCATACACGGTGCATCGAATAAACAACATTGCTTTTAACATTGTATCAGTGACACGTCACACAGTTTCTAATATATTTCTACTGATTTTCTACTGATGAAGAAAGCTTGCGTGATTTTTATTCAAAGTATTTTTCTTTGTGTTTTCCAGGTCTCTTTTAGTTATTCTAAAGGACCTAGAGATGAATGGAATATTCTAAAGATTGATGGTTTTGATATAAGGGACGATCCAAAGAGGTAATCCTTTCTTGAATTTTATTTTATACATTTACTTCAAACACTTTTTAACATGAAAATATTTCCATCTTCAGTGTTTTATACCGTTAATTTGCTGGCAGTTTATGCAAAAATACGTAAATTTAAATTGGTTTATCTTTGCAACGGAAAATTCTGTCCGCATTATAATTTTCTATTTTTTTTTTTTTTTTTTTTTTCAAATCTCCTTGCGTGCTCTTCCGTGATGATGCTGCATCAAAGCTTCAATTACGTCTATACTTATTAACTGCGCGTAGAGTGCTCGCTATAGAATATCGATCGGATAAGAAAACGTCTTTGAGAGAGATAATTAAGTTAAAGTACTTTCTCTGTCTTTACAAGAAAATCCTATAATACTGCAAATAAACATTGCGATATTTTTTTTTAACTTTGCGTTCCCGAGTTTGAAAAGATATCATTATAGGTGAGTTGCTCAACCGTGACAAAGGACCCTGTATAAACCTCATAGAAATTGGATAAAATTTTAATATGTTTTAGTTTTTTTTACGCTAAGCAAAAGTGTAGTAGATACAACTCGTGAAAATAAACAGTTTTTGAGTTAGCCGGAGTCTGAAAATTAGAACTTTATTTGACATTATTCTGACTACCATTTTACATTATTTTTACAAGCAAACATGTAATATTATGAAAATGTTAATACGGACATATATGTATATATAATATTTCTTTGTATCGTATTTGTTATAAGCGAATTTCTCTTTCCATACTGTCCAAGACTTCAGTAATGGTGTATTAGATGAGTTTTAATTTTTAGATTTTGGATGACTGTACTTAAAAAACTATGCATTTGCGTGAATTGTGTTCATTGACACTTCCGATCAGTGTGAAAAGAATTAACATATTAAAATTTTATCTAATTAGATGAAATTCAATTTTCATAAAGTTTTTGTGCGGAGTCTTTTATTAATCGAAAGAGAAAAGATAAATTAAGAAGAATATACTAAAGTATTAGTCTCAATTTTATATATACTATAATTATATATATATATATACTATAATATAATTATATATATATATAATTTTATATAGCATATAGGATAAATTTTATTCGCAATTATTTTGTATTATTTGCGAATTATAAATGTCTTTTGAAATACGTGAAACCACGTCCACTCTACTTGCAGATAATGGTTAAATATTCACTTTTCTCAATCCATCTTAAATATCTCATGTTTGCGCGCGCGAGTATCTACATAAATGATCATTTTGAAATGATGGTGCTCAAGTAGACATCTGCAATTTGCATTTGCATTAATGTATGTGCACAAAATGCTTCACGATGTTTTCCGTGTAATTGGTATCGGTGAAAGATGGAAGAGAGATTACAGTACATCACGGGATGCTCTCGTAAGTTTTAATTGACTTTATAATAATTGCGACTTTTACGAGCCCGTGTTTCCCCCGTCTCTTCTTATCTTTGTCGAGTGAAAAAAAACAGCTTGTGTCCAGACGCAAATTTGTCGCGCCGTGAATATCTGCTGGTTTTTAAAATTTAGGAATAAGGGAGGAATTAGCGAAGTTTTGTTTGTAAATATTAACGAGGAAAGAAGTGAGCCGATATTATAACATATTCAACGATTTGCGTTACAATTGAGATGACACATAAATGAATATGTATTATAAATCTCCTTTCCTTCGCTGTTCTGTCTGAACAACATTTTATTAAAAGTTTACGAAAATTTACTATTGATTTAATTAATCATATATGTATATATACCTATATATATATATATTTATATAAGTGGCATTCCGTATAGTTGGATTTTCAAGAAAAAAAATCATTGTTAAGCTTATATTATATTGTATACTTTGCGCTCGCCTATCTTTAGTAATGTGCAAGGGAATTTAAATTCTTTTATTTCTATCAAATCAAAATATCATTAACCAAATTTGTGCTAAGTATCAACATTTGTATCAGCATTATTAATTTTTTATTTTTGTTACACCGATTTCGAAACATATTAATATGATCGGATTGTTGATGGGTTACAAATGCTTGATACATAATTAAAATGCACAGTACGCAAATCAATAATGTATGTATGAAATATAAATCGAGTCTGTAACTAAAGTAATTGGTATGCCAGTTGAAAAGGATACTGAATAGCTCGTGAGAGCGAAATAATCGATCAGACAATGGAGGATTATTAATAGAATAGGGACTTATTAATAGAAATTGATATGCTTAATATGATTATTACATGAATAGTAAATAGATATTAATTTTAAATGAAACAGAGTTATGTTAATGTAATAGCAATAATGTAGTTTTAACATAATTGGCAATTATTTTATGAATAAGCGCTTGAAATATGAATAATCTACATAAATTACAAAATTTTATATTCTTATTAAAAATTTCCTTTTGTTTTGCTTATTGTTAAATTAAAATTAAAATTTATGTATTTTATAGTATTTGTGATACAAAAAATTCTATATGAATATGAATCTTAAAACACTGTAGTAAAGTCTATGATAAGATTTGTATTCTTATTAATATATGTTTACGTTTCTTTTTGCCTCAGATTTAAATCCATCCACTGTCATCTGTTTCCACACGTTCATTATTGTCCGCACAGATGATGAAGATCGCACGACGCATGTATGAATAAAAGTCGAACACTGATCTCTCGCTGTTATAAGAAGAAAATGTAATGTAAGTTCTTGTAAAGAGGACGAAGCAGTATGTATCAATTGCGAAAGAAACAGAAGATCGACGTATGGTAAGGAGCATAATTTAATCAATAACATATTTTAGAAAAATTATTATTTATTTTTATACATGTATAAGAAGGTGTAAAGACATCATCAAAATTGATGAATTCTGTTGACTTTACATTATTGCGCATTTAGACATACAATTGAAGGACTTGTTGCAACAATGGGCTACACACAATAACTCAAAATATATTTGACTATGATATTGGATGTATTTTATCATTTTAACTTTGAAGTTTTTCTCCATTTTTTAAAAATATGGATTAGCTCATTGTTGCAATAAATTCTTCAATATATCATAGAAAATTTTAATATTATTTACAATATATAAGTCATATATTGTAAACACCGATATCTTAAAAATTTAATGTGAATATCATTTAATCATTGTTGATTAATATTCAATATATGCTATGAAGTCTGATTGTTTTATCGTTCGGATACATATCGCTTCACATATAACTTAAATAATTTATTTTAACATAATATATGTATTATTTATTTAATATATATACATATGTATATATTACATACGTGTATATATATATTGTTACGTCCCCGGCTCAGCCGGGGGGGGGTATATATATTATTTATAATATGTTACATTATATTATGTTTACACTTTAAACCAAATTATATTATATACACAGTGGCACATGCTAATACGTAACAAATTGTGAGACATTCATCACAAAAACAACAAATGTGAAATGAAATATTTTTTAAAACTTTTTTTTGCTCTAACGTAAAATTTAGCGTGGAATGCATATGATTCCCGCGACATGGAACATTAATGTCTAAATTTATTACAAAACATACATGGTTACAGAATATTGAAACTTATTATTATCATTATCATCATTATAGTGCTACAGCCCTGCGAGGGCCTCGATTCTCTTAAGTGTATTATGCTATTCGTCGCGATTCTGTGCTCGAGTTCTCTAGTTAGGAGCATCAATCTTTGCGGCATCCTTATTCATTCCTTCTTTCCAACGTAGCCTAAGTCTGCCTCGCTTTCTAGCACCAAAGGAGTCGGCGGAACAGACTTTTTTTATCAGGTTGTTTTCATTTGTTCTCGCCACATTTCTCGCCCATCTCAGTCGACTAGTCTTTTCTTGATGACAAATCTGAATCATAATCATCAAATTCAGATTTAGAATAAGAATGTTCCATTAAATATTGTGTATCATAAAGTTCAGTTAGGCTTGCTTCTGCTATCGGTCAGGCCGCATATTAGTGAGAATATTTTGGTTTCCACGTTGGTATTGTTTTCTCATTTACAACAAAATTTTGCATTTTTTCTGAAAAAGTCCGTGTACCTTCTATTAAATCACGGAGATGAATTTTAATAAAATTGTCAATTCTTTGTGGAAGTGCATAGTTTTTAAATACTTCATTTTTAATATCATGAAAGAGTCTTTCACAATAGCTAGTGGTTGGATGATTTGTATAAAAAGGAATACACTACTGTCTAGAGTGGAAATTCTTTTCCGATTTTTAATAATTGATTGATCAATTTAGGTAAATAAAAATAATTGACATTATTATCCTCTTGAATTGTTGATTGGGCTGTAATTTTTATGTTTTCAAAAAATTCATTGATTTTGGTATTGTCATTGTCTATTTTATAAACGTTGTCATTCAATTGATTATTACACTCTCGGAAGAGGATTAGAATCAATAATTTTTAAATAATTGTTTATATTAGTAGGACATTTCTTTATTAATGATTCCAATTTTTCCCTTGCTTGTTCAACTGTTTTTATTTGTTGATCTATCAATTTTACACTTGTGGCTGAATCCTGATAATATTGAAGGGCAACAATATACATAAGTGATAAAATCTCGACAAAATTCTGATAATTTTGGCAATCTATTATTAAAGCGATGCATCGAATATAGAAATCACGTACAGGGCGCAAAGGATGACTTTTTAAAGCAGGCCATCGGAAAACCATGTGGGTTAGATGTGCAACATCAACCCTTACCTGTATGTTGATATCCATTTTCGTGAAACATGTTCTCCCACGGAAACAGCACTGAAACAAATTTCAATATATTTTTTTTATAATAATATCATTGAAAGTTTTTGAACAAGCTAATAACATTACTCTACAATAATCAACGACACTTGAATTGGCTTACGAAATTTGACCATACGTAACCACAATTTCAACCAATGTTGTCTCAGTTTCTTGTGATTCTGTTAGTAATTGATATACTGATGAAGACATATTGTCAAAATGTATGACAATCATTAATAAGAAAATATAAGCTGATTTTGTGGATTGCCGGACACTATTCCGTCATCCATGCATAATTATAGGCCGAACTTTGTAAATCGAAAACATTTTCATATCCCAATTAGCATCATTATTCTCGCGGTTGGTTTTTCTATAATATGCAGTATCTTGTTTTATATATTATAAAATAAAAATTTACTGTACATATTATAAATTATGCAATCTCGTAAATAAATTAATGGAAAAGAAAATTTTAAACATTTAAGAAAATGAACAGATAAAAATTAAGTTAATATCCAAAATATAAAATATTTTGTAATTTTTAAGTTTCTATTTCTTCCATTTTTTTTTTGACGTGATTTAAGAAAATAATTTAAGATTTTGTGTTCTGGGAAGATACGTTTTAGACGTGGAGGTTATAATGGCTCAAAGCTATGAGACTTCGAGAGACATTTAATACAAAAATTGAAAATTTGAATGATTTCAACTAGATTAATCAAATGCGAAGGGTCGCACGTAACACATTCCATGTTTGTTATTTCCTCGACGTAATTTGTAATGTAATAATATACCGGGATATCGAAAAAGCATCGAGCAGCTTTTTTCCTCTTCTTTTTTGGTATTTTAAAATATAATTGAACATTTTTCCTTTTGCACATCTCTGACCTACGGACTAAATCTAAGGTAAATCTATAACACGAAAGAGGGGGACGAAGTTTTATTACCTCTACGTCGCACTTTTACACGATCTTGTTTTATGCAAGTGCATGTTACATAAGACGCTAAGATGTTGAGACAGACGTTGGAGCTAGAAGAAAACAAGGAAAAATTATAGACGTAGCGATTTATCTGCATATTTTGCATTTGACAGAGGAATTTAAACGCTACGTGATATTTGTTATGTCAACAGTTTGAAACACAATATATATATTAACATGTCAGTGGAGGCTTACAAGTATCAGTGCGATATATGCGAGAAGTTTAGAACAATTAGCTCTCAACTGACTATTCACGAACGTATTCATAGTATGGAGTACGGCCTTATAAATGCGAATGTTGTAAAGTATTGTAAAAATAGTGTTGCAAAGTTACAATTAAGATATTGTAAAATCACATCAAACATTTTGTTTGCAATTTACATATCGGGTCTGTCAGCAGCATATTATGCTCTTAAAAATGCGAGACTTTCATCTGTCATTTTACTGGAGGCTTCTAATCGCCTGGGTGGATGGATACGCAGCAGAAACTCACCAAGCGGAGCGATCTTTGAGCAGGGACCGGGAACCGTGAAAATAGCCAACGACTGGAATGAAAATTACATCCAATGCACAAAATGCACAAAATGTGCCCGTCAATGTTACACTTTGGCGTAAGACATTATCGTGTCTCTTGATACACGGCAGCATTGGTGACAAGTTGAGGGAAGAAGTGAAAGTAAAAAGGATGATTCCGAATCAAACGGGGATTTAGAAAGGGAATAATATTCGTTAATAAACCTTTTAAATTCTTATTAACTTCTTGACCTTTTCAAATCTCTTTCTTATAGTTATTTGGATAACTAACCTTTTATCTGCTGTTTTAATTTCAAAAAATGTTTCAACTGTGACCATTAATGTTTTAGATTTAATTTGTTTATTTCTATTTTTTTTTAAACTGATATTTATGTATGAGATTATATGTAATACTGTTTTTAAAATATTTTACACACACAAAATAGGATATAATTTCGAATGTTATAATTCTGTATGAAATAAGATTTGTATTTAATTTTCGAGGTTGGATTTTTTCTTGTTTAGTATCCTTTAGTACTCTCCACACAATGAGATTATTTACCAAATTTGAATTTCAAAAATTATATTCAAATCTTATTTTGTACAAAATTGTACCATGTTCGAAATTGTATTATTTTATTTTATTAATTATTTACACACATTAATTACATATGTTAATTATAATTATTTTATTATAATATGCTCCTTACTGTGCGTTTTATATTTTATTGAACAAGAGCCACGATATGACTGCGAAAATACGTGGTGACAATTTTGGCTACATGGAAATTCTCTCATTGTATTGAACTTGTGCGTATTGTCACATATAACCAGTAGAGCCACTTTGCAAAAAAATGCTTATTCACTCAGGTATCGCCGCACAACTTTTGTTTTGGACTAGATCCAATGAAATGAACAACAGAAACGTACATATGTGCAGATAATTTATAAGCAGTTACATTAGAAATTTTCTTTAGTGATCACTCCTACAAATAATTGTTACTACTTAAAATGTTTTATTCAACTCACACTTTGAATTTGTTGATTTCATTGTGTATCAAGTCTGTATTATTACTTATCCGTTTTATTATGAGACACTATTTTCTCTGTTCAGTTTTGGATTTTTTAAATGTTAACATGGTGGATGCTCACGTGATCTCGAGGAAATTAAATATGCCAACACAAAGTGTATCTACTGGTTATACTGTGATATTTTATGTTGTTTTTTTTAAATATTTTTATGAAATTGTGAATATGTATATAATTATATTAATTTACATTCTGTATGGTAATTCTTTCGCGATGCAAATGAAACTTGCAAGGTTTAGGCAGTTGATTGAGGATATATTATAAAAAGATAACGTCTAAAATGTTAAGTTTCGTAACTATTATTTATGCAAAAATATTATTTCAATTATATCTATAATAATTGAATACACTAAAAGCTAATTTAGCTCGACAAATCTATTATCATTTCAAATTCTATGGAAATTATAATCGTTAGCTGTTTTATCAAGATTCCTAAATACGAAATGACAGTGGCAAGTTTTTATTTTGTATCTAAAGCTATATTTTATTTATGAAACAAAAGATTTTTTTGTTATTTTTTGTCTCTCATCAAGGAATCTTTTTCTAATCTTATATACATATATGTATGTGTGTGAGAAAGAATAGAGAAAATAGCAAAGATAATAAAATAGAGCTGATATAACTCCTTGATGGAAGATTTACAAAACGCATGTCGTATCGTCATAGACGTAAAAGACAGCTACATCTGTGCAATACTATACAGAAATTGTACATAATGTTAATTAAAGTTAGATAATTCGTTGACGGTTTCGTCGATGCGAAATGAAAATAAGCTAGTCCTTCGCAAAAAGACAGCTGTATGTAATGTGATATTTAATGTGTGCAAAGTTTACTTGTACATATATCTTTCAACGTCATTCATCCGTAGCATGTTGTAGATACTCTACAAGAATATTTGAACGATAATAGATACGTGTGCAATATCGAGTAAATGAGTCGTTTGTTTTCAACGTAGTTTGGAAATAATGTCGCGATAATTTTTGAGCAGGCTAAAGTTTAAATGGATTAATTGCTAATGAAAAAAATAGCAAAAATAAGAAGAAAGAAAAGAAGAAAGGGGAGAAGTAAGAGAAGTCTAGCTCAAAAAAATCGGTTAGGAAAATTAATTACGTATTTCATTACGTAATAAACGTGTTTTTTTATTTTTCATTGAAAAATAAATAGCATTTGTTGTTAGTGAAATGTAGTTTCTAAAATTGAATAAAATGGAATCACTGTTGTTTATCACAGTTGTACACTGAGAATCAGTGATGATTCCACTGATTCAATTTTAGAGAGTAATATATCGCAGTAGGAAATTGGGAAGAAGTAAGGACATTGATGCAATGTACAGTAATAATATTTATGTATTAATTTCAGCAAGATTTGTAAAATATTAGATTTATACTATTTTGAAAGCAAATGACTCACATTATTAACCGGTTCCTCTGAAAAACGGATTAATAAATAAGTTGGGAAGCGAGAGGAGCCTTCACATTATAGGTGAGATCTCGATATACGTAATTATAATTACGTGTTCCCGTGTATAAATGTCGAATAAACGATGATATGTCTGCGCTGTCAATGGCGAACAATAAATTGTATGATATTGATTATATGTTGTGCGATAATGTTTTGTATAGATTATGCATATACATACATTATTAGAAGAATTCTGTCAATCTTTGTCTACCATCCTTTATTTTCCACAACGTTGCCTAATATGATATGTAGGATGCGATTTACCTTTTTTCATAATTTTCCCATTGTTTCCTGACGACGTAATTTTTATTTATTAAAAAATATGATTGTCGTGTATTTTCAGTTACTCTTTGACTTTTCTTGTACAGTCATTTAGTAAATTTTTTAGTTTAATAGACAGTATCGTATATACATATATTACATGATTTTTATTATACTATATACTATATTATATTCTATTATACTTAACATATTTTAATAAAAATTATTATATAAATATCTGTTTATATATATATATATATATATATAAAATTAGTATCGAGTTAATTAAAATTTTTACATAAATTAATAGGTGAAATAATTGGATTCTTTCATTATCAAATTTTAAGTATAAAGATGCAAATTACATAATATGAAAATAATATGATGAATATAATTATAGTTAAACTTTAAGAAAACTGTGTGGACGACCGATGAAAATATTGTTATATTTTCGTGCAAACATTTATTGATTATACAATGATATCATGTTGAGGTACCCTCATCTGTTACAGTCAACCCAAAGCATGGTTGCTGGTCGATAAACTAGACCCCTAATACTCTGTTCAAGATACTACGAACAGTAATTAATAACTGTCAGTTAAACATAATAAGATAATTGTTCATTGCTCTAACATCGTAAATAAAAGCAGAAGTATTAATTAGTAATAATTTTCGCACAGCAAACGACATGGCGATTCGTTAAATCATCATGTGATAACGGTTACTAGCCATCGATATCAAGCTGTATGAACGGTAAGTTACTGACTGGTAAGTTGCAGAAATTTATTAGTTAAGTCTGATTAAAACTAATTAATGCATTATCATGCATTCGGGAGCATTGTGTATTTTGTCAAATGATATTTTATGCGAGAATCTCTCAAATCCCGTGAGATTTCCACTGAATTTAAATTGAATAACCGAGGGATGGAGCGTGGAAATTGACAGGTAACGCTTGTCAGTTTAGTATTATTTCTACGTAAAGGTTGTACAAGAGACAGAAATGAAATAAAGGCCACAATTGTGTCGTCACATTAGTGCCAAAAAATTTGATTTATAATTAATTATTAATAATGTAGAAGATTTGATGCAGCACATTAGTTATTTTAAAGATAATTTGTGTGGAGATCAAATAAATTGCAGTTTTGTGATTTAGTGGTTGTATTCGCAAGAAAAAAGATTGTGGTATCGAAAACTGATAATAAAGAACACGTCGCATTTTTCATTTTAGATAATTTCTCTATATTTTCAACGTTAAAAATATATAGGAATTTAGTAAAAATCAATATACAAAATAAATATAAAATACTTTGCGCTGTTGTTTCACTGAATATCAATATTTTCTCAGGTATATTTATGGTGTTCTCGTCGCGGATGGAGAAAACCATCGCGGGAGCTTGGCGCGGCCTCG
This sequence comes from Wasmannia auropunctata, assembly GCF_000956235.1. Taxonomy (NCBI): domain Eukaryota; kingdom Metazoa; phylum Arthropoda; class Insecta; order Hymenoptera; family Formicidae; genus Wasmannia; species Wasmannia auropunctata. The sequence goes on along the minus strand of NW_012027154.1, from coordinate 104,661 downwards.
CCGTTAATTTAACGATACATTGCGCTCGGCACCATGGTTTATTCAATGTTGCGTTCGCCGATCCCATATTTTAAATCTCAAATTTCCCATGTAGCCTGCTTTCGTAGTCCTTTTACTCGCTCGCGCGGCCACTCGATATTCCGCGTTCGCTCGTATCGGAAATACGCCGTGCAAGATGGTCTAAATATCGTTTGGATACAGCGATCGAGAATGAGAGAAAAAGATAGAAGAAGACACACGCACACACATTCCCCGCAACATATATATATACATAGAGAGAGATGAAGTGAAATGATCCCCAAGATGGGTTAAAGCAAGAGGGTTAAAGGCTGCGTGTGATAGAAAAAAAAATGTGATGCGATACGGCACGTTCGTATCGGTTCACTGTCGGGGGAATAGAAATAGAAATATTTCGCTTTTCTCGTTGCATAAAGATTCTCAATTGCTACGTGCTCTATACTTGGAATTGCGAGCCGATATATTGTGAGATGCATGTTATGCATCGTCGTCCGCCTTTTTCTATCCTATCTTTTCTCTTTTCCTCTTCACTTGTTCTACCTCTCGGCAGACGATGAAGAAAAGTTTTCTAATAAAAGATGTTTATGTCGACTTTCACCCACGAATTTATCTCTGAGCTGAAATATTTGATTACATGACGAGGGTTTTTTTCTTCTATAAAATATTGATTTTGCTTATGACGGACGATGTGGATTAAAAAACTAAATAAGTTTATTAATAATGGATTTTATATTTTCTATAAATATTAATTATAGAATAATACCCTCTCATTTTTCGATTCTCTTACTCTTTTATTCTCTCATACGATTTTGCCAAACACATTCATTATTTAGAAATTTTGTTGGTCCACCACGTAAAATATGTATGTGAAATTTCCATTTATAATATGATCTACTTATATTTTAATTAAAATTAGAACGTTTGAGACATTGTAATGTAATCAAGGTAGTCATTCGATATTACATTCTATCGTTGTAGTCAAAAATTAATGTTTTTAGCACTTTGTGAAGAGTGAGAGAGAGAGAGAGAGAGAGAGAGAGAGAGAGAAAGAAAGCGTCAATGGATTCGATTTTAATTAAAATTAAAATTCGACGCATAAAATTGAAAGATAAATATTTATTCCACAGTTCATTATAACGAGCCCAGGTGTACTGTTTCCAGCGTCGTTTATTGTATCATTGAACCTTCAGTTTAATTAAAATTATATTTCAACGCGCTATGATGCATGACGGTGTACAATATATATCAGTCGCTGCATTTCGCGCGACTTAGTATAAATAATCGAGGAGTAATGCTCTCTAACAATATCGATTGTTACTCGAGTTTTATTAAAATTTTGGCGCATTATAATTATGACGTATTGAGAGCGGACGTATTGTATTCCGTGCGGGTGATACGTACACCGTCGGGTGATACAGAAATTTTAGCGTCGCTGTGTCGAATTGCGGTATAAAAAGTCAACCGCGCGGCAGTATTGAAATTTAATAACCGGCGTTCGGCCACTTCGTCGACGTATTCTCGATATCGGTGGACAAGCCAGTGCCGCCCAGAAATTACATTGGGACATTGAATACCGCCAGCTAAACCGGAAAAAAAGCTAAATGGGCGATCGTAAAGGCAACGACCACTGCTCTACGAGCCGGATTTATTAGCGGCTGCGGTTTTCGCGCGATCGTTCTTTTCCTTTCCTATTTATCTTTCGTGTCAGCGTGCGTTCACCACTTTTTTCCAGGGAGGATCTCATTCACGAAAAAGGGTGGTGTTTAGTCGCTGGCAATGACGTAAAAGCGCACAGGGAGAGAGGCTGTATCCCTAGGGCTGCAATGACGTAAGAACAGGGTCGAGTTAACAGTACTTTGCGCCCACGACCTCATGAATAAATTGTTAGAAAGCGCTTTAAAAAAGCGCACGAATAAAAATAAAGCACATTAAAGGATCGATTTATTAAAGATCATTGGAAACTAGAAATATCTGTATCGTAGTTATCGTAATTGTGATACATCGTAATTATTATTAAAGATGAGGAAATAACATTTAGACTTATACTTGCTTTAATAATATATTTGAAAATTTAGATAATATAATATAAAAATGTTTATTTTTTTATATAGATTAATTTATATGAATAAATTGCGACACACATAGTTGAAGTAATAGTTTACAGATTGAATTTTGTGAAGCATTTAAAATAGAAATAGATATATTTTATATAGGAGAGAAAATTATTCCAGCAATTTAAAGCTTGAAGTTTTAATTGTTCGACTCGCTCAGCAAAAAGTTTTGAGTTAAAAACTTTTGTTCGAAATTATTGTGTTTACCACATCATTCGCGAAATCCGAGCAATTAAAATCGTACTTCACTATACTGACCCAACACTATCCATCCGTCACTGTATTACAGAGAAATGCAGGAGCGACGACATAAAATGTGAGGGGATGCAAGGGGTGGGCGAGGGCTCGAGTCGCATGTAGGTCGCACTATCAGAGCCGCGACCTAGTTTGGTCCTTCCCGTCCTTTCGTTGCACCTTCTCGACCTCAAATTATCCCGAAACCGACGCCCCGCGTTGTCATATCTGGTCCACAAATCTCTAGATATATTTTCGCTCTCTTGTACACGTGTTGCGACAGATCTGGAATACGAAAAATTACGGCTTGAGAAACTTGACTTGTTTGTTAGAATATTTGTACAAGAGTGACAGAAATATGAGAGACCGTCATTTTCAATCGGATTTATTACCGATTCCCAGTTTGATTCGATTATTGGCGAATTGTTTATATTTCATTCATCGATGGTAGCCAGGTAGTCAAAAAAACAAAGATGGAATTGATTACAAATGAAAATGAAAATATACCGTTCGTGAGACAATTTTTTTAAATAAATTAACACCATATGACTTATGCTTTGATAACAATTTTAAAATTATTGGAAAGATTAAAAAGAAGATAAGAAATGTCAATATGTAAAATATAAGTGAAAAGCGTTCATTACTTTAATGTTGTGGAGATTGGTAAAACACATAATTAATTGCTCCATCTAAAACGATAAAAGTTTCTTCCCAACACTATATAAATTTTTAGCAGAAGAATTTCTCTCTTTCTCTCTCTTTCTCTTAAACTGTTTATGAAAAATTTATGTAGCGATTGTGATACATTATTAAATAGGTAGACATTTTGCAAATGCAATACGAGATTGCAATCTCTTATTTTTTAAATATTTTATTTAGGACAAATTGCTATTTTCTCCCCATGCTCAATATTTAATGCATCTTTATAGACTTTATAAAATAAAATTGGGACGAACGTTCCACTTATTAAATAGTTGAATGAAATAGAAAATGGCGTAGACATTATATTAATTTATATAGTTCTAAGATATTTTAATTTTCTGAGGAGTTCTTGTAATTATATAATTTACCAGACCGATACGATGTCGCAGTAATTTGAGTCAATGCTTTATATGGATCCTTAGACATACCATAGTTCCAATTCGTAATCTGTAAAACGTATAAGAGATTTTTAAAATCATGATAAACTTGAAAACTCGACTTCACGCTTCTTTTTCTTTTTTTTTATTTCTACAAATTGCAAATATTTGTTAACGCAGTTTACTTTGTCACATATTTGCAGTTTGTTAATTATTCTTTGTGTGCTCATCAAAAACTTCACTTTTACTTTACTGCTCTACCAACTTTTGTGCAGTTATATTCCTCTGACTATTTAACTTGCTAGAAAGATTAATGCTAAAATTCTTTTGCCATTAAAGTTATTCAAGATGTACATTTGAAACAAGACTAAAATTAGGTAGGGTTCTAAAATATTTTTGAAAGATTGAATTGGAATGCAATTAGTCCTGTTAAAAAATGTTTTTGTCACTTTAAACAATTTTTTAATAATTCAAAATGATTAAATCTTTTCTTATTTTGAATTTATTACATCTTTCTTTAAATTCTTCTATTAATTAGCTCCGATGTCGCTTTTAATTTAAAATTTTGTTTATCACTCAATTAAAATTAATGTTACACCTAATTAAACAGCATTTACTAATAATTTATTTATAAGATAGCGAAGTATATTCTTCAAGCTTTATTAATATCTAGCGGTCCTTTATAAGCCCTGTATATTTTCTTCGCGGTATATTAAGTCAACATAATACGCGAGCTCGAAAATGAGATTTCTCTTTCACCTTCTTCCTCTTCCATAGTTCTTTATCTCTTTGTCTGCTTGGCGATGCGACGTTTTTGAGGAAAAAAAGTATCTTGCTCTTTGTCTTAACGCGGAAACAAATGTGTTTAATTATTTCGTGACAATTCGAGGTTTATTAGGGCATTACTATTCACCATTTCCGTCTCGCTTGCATTTTGCCAATGCGAAGTTTTCCTGTGATTAAAGTTGGTTTGCTGAATTAAGGTATACATTAGCCACGTTAGAATTATCGTTTGTATTTCTAGGACATTCAGAATGATAGACGTAATCTTTTTATTTTGAATCAGATAAAAATGGCTCGTTTGTGGAAAAAATACAAACAAGAGTATTTAGGCCAGTTTAGCCGTTAAACGCAGACGTTCATGCGATACGACAGTTACTGTGTACTGTATTCGTGTATAATCGTTTATTGACTGCGGCCAACATACACAATAACATTTTATTTTAAACATTAATGTACAGATATATTAATTAATTACGGAAGGGAAAAGCCGCGATCAATTTTTTATTTTGGCTTTTTTTAAATCGCTATTGAGCTGTTGAATTAATGTCGCGTTTCTGAACGCCGAAATAGGTCGCTTCGATTCTAACGCAGCCGACAAGAAATCTCATTTCCGGCTTTTCCCGCGTTCTGCACTAGCTCCTCTTTTCTGGTCAGGATGAAGAATTCACACGGGCTGGTTATCCGACCCATGGCAGAATCCCCGAGATATACCTGTACACTCGATATACCGAGATGCGAAAAGTCTTTGTAACGGTGTGACGACCGCCGGCAAAACCGAACACGACATCCTCTTTTACTTGCAAACGAGATGGTGACGCTGGTCCCCGAAACTAGAACAGGCTGCAGATGTGCCTCTGCCGAAATTAATTCTTAAGAGTATTATTGATGTATGCGCGAAAAAAAGAGGATTGATGGTAAAAAAAAGAGGATTTTTGGTAATTTAATTTTATATAGAGCTTAGTTATTTGTATGACCGATATTTATTTATAAAAAGATTAAAGCGTGTTTATGTTGTCTCCTGAGGAACTCAATTAATTATACATAAAGCAACGATAATCTTTTTGAATAATTTTGGATATATAATTCTTTAGATAATTTTGAATAATTCTCGTAAACCCCTTGTATAATTTTACGGGAAATAATTACGTAGAAACGCGTGTGGTATGCAAGGCATTTTGTAATTATAACCGGAAAATTTAAATCCACGGAATTATGATCGCGTGGAATTTTTAAACGCGCACGAAAGCACATCGCGTGTTCGACTATCTTTTCCTATTTTCCTTTATCTTTTTCTCAGAGAGTTTTTGCTTTTTTGTAAAATCTCACATGTTTTGTTAAAAATATTTCCTCCTCAGGATTTTCGCACTTCTTATGCTTGAAAAAGCAAATCAGATACAACGACAATATTGATAATGCGCAATAAGCAATGTTAATAGAATCAGACACCTTATATAATGATTTTATAAAAATATATTTATTATCCTTCAAAATTTCTGTGTTATTACTTTTTTATCTGATAACTAAATGTGTTATTCGAGATACAAATATTTGTATACAAAAAGTAATTATTCTGGTATTTATTCATGCAAAGCTTGAAAGCTGGAAATGCTGAAAATTGCTGAAAGTGTTGAGAAATGAAATTTAAATTAAAACAAATTTTAGTGTGACAGTACAACACGTAACCATTTGCTCGATGAAAGAAATTTACAGCCGTTAGTGGTAACAGAAGACAATGAAATTACTCATAGCAACTAGTTTGGTCCTTTGAGGTGCAAATTGGTGCATCTAACCAACACGGCTTGACCAATATGGTTTCATAGCCAGATCGATAGCACACTGGAACTGGATAGCGATGAAGATGTTCTCCTGTGGCTCCAGGAAGACTCAAAGGATTAAACGCCTAAAGGGGATCCACGTTTATCCATTCAATGGGTTTACATTCGATCATTAATGAAAACCGTATATTCTGAAGTTACATCTTAGTATCAGAATTTATTGAAAATATAAACTGAGATACAGATATACATTATATATTTTCTATATTCGAGATTAAAAACAAAAATAAAAACTTTTGTTCTCAATTATTCTACTAAATAGAGACAAAAAGTAATATTTATCTTTAATTGATTTGAATACGAGCATGCGTGCGTGTGTGCATACACATGTGCATACAATTGATTTTTTTTTTTTACGTACGTTGCGCATTGAATATACATATTCGAACGTGTTAAAGGGTAACGACCGATATTTTGATAAAATTTTAATGCATGAATTTGTTATCATTTGTATTGGGTCACATATTTATATAGTTAACGAATATGTCACGTGTGTGTTGTAAATGGGCGCATTAATCTCAGCAACATTTTGTCGCGATTTTTTATCTCGCGAGCGTTACGGGCACTGCCATTTTGCGAGCAAACAAACCCATTATTATCGCAAGCTTTATCATTTCAATCTCGAAAACGTGTGAAAGATTGCGCGGTGCGTTTAGTCGGCGGAGTGTTTTGAAAACCAGACAATTTCGGCGTGTTTATTCATCAGGACCTAATAGGCGGGTGTATTAATTAATTGTCTATTGTTAACTAGACAACCTATCCGATAGTCACCGGCTAATAATGCGGGTGAAATCCGGCGCATTTTCGCGTGACCTCATTTAAATTCAACTACACGTTCGACTGCTCGATTTGCTCGCTCGCTCGAGTCCCGCAATAATTAGTTCATTATGCGGATCATTTGTGCAATTTTGCGTACGGGAAATATCGTCCGTCAAACGAAACTAAAAACATTAATGTAAAAATATTTTTGTTTGCTTGTATTAATGAATTTCTGAGTGACAGTATTTTTTCAAAGTGCATTTTTACATTCAATTTTGTAGCTCAGCTGGTTGAAGTTTGGAGCGATTTAAAAAAAATGATTTGTCTTATTTCTAGCTTTGCACAGAGTAACTTATAAGTGCCACAAATACAATACAAAATATTTCGATCAAATACACGCGTCGGAAGACCCTTATTCTCGTCCACTCTTCCGGTCACTTAACAAATTCTAGTTACTCCAAAAATGATTTGCTCCATTTCTACTTTTGTACAAAGTAACTTCTAAATGCCAGACACAAAATAAAAAATGTTCCTATTAAATGCACGCGTCGGAAGATACTTATGCTCGATAAACCACTTTCTCGGTCACTTAAAGAATTCAAGCTACACCAAGAATGATTTGTCCCATTTCTGCTTTTGCACAAAGTAACTTCTAACAATAGAAATAAGGAATAATAGAAATAGAAAGTTACTTTCTGCAAAGGTAGAAATGGGACAAATCGTTTTGGGCATAGCTAGAATTTTTAAGTGTCCGGAAGGGTGGTTTATCGAACATAAGAGTGCTTTCCGACGCGATTTGATCGAAATATTTTGTATTGTGTTTGTGGCACTTATGAGTTACTCTGCAGTGCAAAGCTAGAAATGGGACAAATCATTTAAAAAAAAAATCGCTTCAAGAACGATTCTAAACTTCAGCTCTCAATTTTTGATGAATCACAAATTTGATATTATATTCAGCAACTGTTAACTTTAACTCTGGTTAAATCCGAGTAATTGCAGTGTCGAAAGTTTTCCTGCTATAAACAAATGGTTTTATAATTCACTCAATTTAACAGATTAAAAACGAACTACAAAATAATTTTTCTCTTATTGTTCTCCTTTATTGTAAGTAATTAAGAATTATCCATTCTGATACTTTTAAAAATTAATGGCATAGTAACTATTAATTATTATTTTTAAAATTTTACTAATAATATTAATTATTTACAATTTTCCATGCATCTGTGTGTATTTTGTTGTACGTATCTTTTAAGAGGAAAGATTCAGTTTACCAACGTAAAAAGAAAAAACAGTAATCCGTAATATTCCGTCTTTTCTTTTATCTCGTTTAAAAGCGCAGCCCATCATAATAAAAGCGCGACGAACGAAAGTACTTTGCTCTCGAAGAGGTACATATTCTCTGATAGCGACTCGAGAACGTTGAAAATGTGCGACCTTAAGCTGTGCATACTTTCGGGATCGAAAGTGAAACTTTCCGTCCCTTTCGCAACCTAACAACGCGAGGACGCAATTGCATCGGGAGATGTATTTGACGGAAGGTCACCGGGTTCCTGCGCGATGAACCGATGAGAGGTTTGGCTTCGTTTCTTCCTCTCCCTTTTTTTTCGCTACATTTCACTGTCGCCTTAGCGAAGAAACGTATTAAGTCGGGAAATGAAGGTTGTAAAGCCCCGGGCAGCTTTTTGCCGCGGCAATCACACTCGGCCGGAAGTTTCACGCTCAGCCTTTGGGCGTTTGAGTGCGCGAGTGCGGCGGAACTCTCGCAATAGCGTCTGTCAACCTTTCCGAGCGGAATACCCTTAGTGCACCTTGTAGAAACTTCTGTGTCAACGCGTGAGAAAGAAGTATTTTCGCGCTTTCGACAAGCGTATTCGATGCAACATTCTATGTAAGAGCCAAATTCGCAGTAGCCTCCTTAACTTATAGCATGATATAGGTATGTTTATAAGAAAATTATTGTATAAAATTAGATGACAGAAGTAATTCTGGATAAAAAAATTTTAAAATATTTTTACCATTTTTTAACGATAAATTGGAAGATACTTTTAGAACATTGAAATACTCCAACATTAATAATAATAATACTATAAAGATGATTAAAATCGCCGCTTTATACCACTACGATCGTATTATCACTATAAACAAGAAAACGTATATTTAACTTTGTTATTTTTTTAAATTATTCGTGAAACATATTTCAAAGCAACCCTCAACCTCATTGCACAGCTCGACGCGATAATGATTGTTTGACACGAAAAACCCGCATTGGTTTCTGATCACGTCATTACCTACAATGATTGCCTGACACGAGAAGTCCAAACTAATTCCTTATCATCTAACAGTGCGCCCCAGCGACTGCACATTTCTTTTCAAAATATTATTTGTTATTCTTGTCTATTTGCTTTTATAATATGTTCGCCACTTTTAAAAGCTTCCTAATTAAGAACGCGTACGTTACATATAGCCTGTTTTTTTACGTTATTATTTATTACTTATTTTATAACTAATCGCGGACATGTATATAGAAGTGGATATTAATGATTCGTGTATTTTTTAAAGCAAGTTTATCTTAAGAATAAATTTCTTTATATCAATATATTCTTTTGATTTGATGAATTTTGTTATCTCATGAATATTACATTCCGCAAACGACGAAGCCTCTTCGGTGAAAGCCTTTCGAAGTTTCGTGCCGAGGTTACGCGAACGCACGTGGTTTTAATCGATTAATAAATGGTACCGGCTTGCACCTGTGTCATGGTAATTAAAGAGGGGATAAGGGATTTCCGGAATACGAGCATTTGTTCTTCGTCGTTGCAGCGCGACGCGTCCATAATATTTCGCGCGAATGCTGTTAATGCACGACCAATCCGAAATGATTTACCATGGAATATTAATTGTATTGAAATAATGTTTTATTGAATGCCCGAATGTAATTTTAATTTTAAATTAACGAGAAACTCGTTACGCGACTTTTTCAACGCCTCGTATTTTTATATATTTTATTATCGAAGCATGTTACACATATCTATAGGTTTAATAATTTAACAGAATCTGCTTGAAATACCCTTATTGCATTTGAGATAAACAAATTTTACAAATTGATGGCATTGAAATCGATCAAAGGGGTAAAGTATATGATTAAGTCAATTCCTCTAATTCCACGTTGTACATTTGTGACACATTTGTATAAATAAGTTACTCGAATGACCATCTTCGCGGTCAGATAGATTTTCCTTTGCGGTCACACAAGACGTGCATCTTAATGCACGTCAGTCTTATCACTTCCTCGTGTCCGGGTGACAACTTTGTGGACGCATGCGGCCGCTTTCGTGGCTAGGGCCCGTCACTATCCCGCACCGTGGGATTTCGGTCTGCTAAGTATGTTGACAACGTGTAGCAGCGCGCGTTCCCATCGTTGGATGCTGCGGCCTGCGGACCGCGCGCACTGATCAATATGGAGGGGAGCTTGGTCGAAAAGCGCGGGGTAGGGGTTAGTTTCAGGGGATGCTTCGAGGGGGGTTTGCGTCGGTGGTGGCGGCGGCGACGGCGGCAGCGGCAGCGGCGGCGGTGGCGGCGGCGGTGGTGGAGGCGACGCGGCGGCGGTGGAGGCGGCGGTGGCGGCGGTGGCGGCGGCGATGGTCCCGGCGACGATGTCGGCTACGTCGAAGGTCGATCTCCTGGTGGTGGTAGTGGTGGTGGTGGCGGTGGTGGTGGTGGTGGAGGTTGTGATGGTGGTGGCGGCAGAATGCGAGAACCGCGAAAGGGGAAACGAGCCCTCGCGGCCTTACCGCGCGCAGCTTTAGTCGGTGGAAGTGAGAAAGAGAGACCGTACCATACGCGGTAGCGCCTCAGTACGTACCGCGACGTGGACGCGTCCGTACCGCGCACTCTCGGGCCCTGACTCCACTCTTAACTGGGTCAACCCCGTTCGAACGGGAACCCCTCTGTGCTCTACGAGGGAGAGACCTCGGCAGTAGCAGCGCGCCCGCGGCCAAAGAGCACTGCCGAAGAGGTGCCCTTGTTTTTTCCCTTTCTTTTTCGTTGCCCATGAAAAAACGGATTGCCCAGTTGTATTTGACGTACGGTGTTCATGCTCTCGGATCGGAGGGGGTGATTTCTCGGACTTTTGTAGGCACGACCCTTCGCGGCAAAAGGAATGGGAAAATTTCCATTTTAGGTTTCAATTGCGAATCGCGAAGCTCTCGTATGTGATTAAGCGGATATAGGTTTGAGTGATGGGGATGGTCTTTGGAAAATCGTCACGGTTGACAATAGGATTTGTCGATAATCGGATATAGGATTTGCAGTGAATGGAGTAAAGTTTCGAATATAATATACGGATGGAATCTAATTAGCATGAATTCTTAAATGATAATGATCCGCTGTCAGAAGCAAGCTTTTATCGACAGATCCGATAGTTTGCTTCTCGTAAAAGATTCGTTTGAATTGACAGCTCCTCGCTGCGGCAGTATATTTACGTACTTGTTCGCCGATCATCGTTAGATCGTAAACGCACAGACAGATCGTTGCAAATGATCGCCCTACTTGAGATAATGATCGTATTCAACGCCAGTTTCCCTTCGCGAATCTCTTTCGTGTGACTTGCCAGTAGTGGTGCGGCAACCGTACGAAGCTTGTCGACGAAATTAGAAGTGACGTGTCTGCGACGGCGGATTCGAGTGTTTGCGTTGCAATTTTGCTCTCCTCTGACGTCTGTCTGTTCGGCGCTACGCTCGTCGCAACCAGGTCAAGTGTGCCCGCACCGCCGCTGACCTTCACAGCGCAGGTTTCGGGGGATCTTTTTACCTCGTCGGTTAGCGCGCTACATTAACCACCATAATAATGTGTCGCTCTGCCGGTGACATTTCAAGATTTCGGAAAAGCCCACCCCTGCGCGATAATTATTCGCCCTCCCTCCTCCTCCCTCCTCAGTTCATTAGGGATTAAGAACGTTCCAGTTCTCGGCGAATTATTTTTCATTGTCGACAACGATGCGCGCGATTTCGTGAGAAATTGGAGAACTTGTAATTTTACGGATGACGGCTGGAAAAATAAATTGTTCGTTTCGACTTTCGACGGCCGACTCGCGAAGTAATTATTTGTCATACAATTTTCCAGTCGTTGTCTCTCTGATATTATTACGCGGATACATTTTGTGAAATGCTTATTATTACTCATATTCACATTTCGTTATAAAAAAAAATTATTCAAGCTTCCCTTTGCCCGCGTTTATTTCCGCTTTTCACGGGCGCTGTTAGGTGTGACATACAAAATCACTGCGCATCTGTACTACGAAACAACGTCGACGTTATGAATAGCGTTTTCCAAGCCGTAGCACCCTCGCGACCGGAACATCCCTGAAAAATTCACGTTGCTCCGCGGTTTGTCTGTCGGAGTTTTTCGAGACGTGTCGCAACGGTGGTATCATAGCGCGGTGCGGGCTCTCTCCTTTTAATCCTCTGAAAAATGCAGTCGTAGCCGCGGCGTACTGCGCTTCCTTGCGCGATCCCGAAGGACCTCGCGCCCGGGAGCGACGTCGCGCCCTGAAGGACCTGACGGATGTTTCAAAGCCGCCGCCGTACACTCCTTTTAGGGTCACGGCTATATTTCCGACGGGAGAGTCCGGGAACATTTCCCGCGCTCGTTTCTGAAAGGTAATCTCTGGAGATATGTCCCCGGGTGAAACAGGATACGTGCCAACTTGGAGTAGATCCCGGGTCGGAGGAGGGGGAAGGGAGGGGGGTGGGGAGGAAGAAGAAGGGGTCGCCTCCCCGCGTAAAGTCCCCGTTTATCCTGCCGCGAGCGCGGATCCTTCGATCCTGTATCTCGGGCTGCGCGTTCGTCTGGGGGGAACGGATTATTATCCAAACGGTGGACGGTAATCCGTTTACACAGCGAGGATTCCTTCGGGGCGCACGTACGGTACGAGTCGCGATTTATGACAGGGGGTGATCGCGCTGCCGCGTGATAAAACGCGACGCGGTTGAGCGACATGGAATCATTAACGGGCTGGCTGAAAACGGTAAAGCTGCGCGGCTGTTAACTATGCGATAAGATATGAATACTCGTCAAACGTTTTTCGCGTTTTTGGTAAGTTCGCACGACACACGCGGGACGCGCGCCATTCACCGTGCGCGTATAAAGGCGGCATCAATGGGGGAGTGTATGCGAGGAGGGAAAGCTATAATCGTTTGCTCGATGCGCGTATTAACGTATTCGTGCTTAAATTTGCGGAATTCAAAAGGTCCATTGTTAGCCGCACAAAAGCCGGAAGCGTCAAAGTGTCTAATGGTTTAAACAAATATTTATATCCCCTTTTTATTTTGAAGGATTAGCACCGTGTATACGTAATTAGAGAGGAATTATCCATCTCCGTTTCTCGCAATTTTCCCGCGGGGATGATTAATCTTCAATCATTTGAGCTTGACGAATTCACGGAATTTGAATTCAATACACTGTGAATACTCTCATACATTTACACATCGTATATACTCACGTGTACAGAGACGTTTCTGCAAATAATAATGCAATAAATATTTGAGGAAAAGTCGAAGCGCAAAATACGAATTAATTTAAGACTAAAAATAATAGGGATAATAATTAAATCCGTGTATGCGCATTTGATAAATGGCGCAGACTGGCAGAAGCGAAAGCTCAATTTTAATTTATATCTCTTAATTAAAATAAAAATAATTTTCTCGTTTGCGATTAATATCGAGTATCATTCACGTGTTTCGCATGTTCTGCAAGCGCAATTGGTCAACTTCATGTACCGTGCGCAGCTCAATAAAGCATATACACGCAATAACGTATAATATCGATCTGATTGAGGAGGAGGTATGTTGGCCTCCATTGAACTTGGGATTTCTTTCAGTCGGCTATATCAGTCCACTTGTCTGCCGTCGATCAAAGAGGGATCCTTGTGAATTCCTCGACGAGAGAGTTTCTCTTTGAACTCTAGATTCTTTCGAGGACACTTTGCTGCTCATCGCTGAAAACAATCGTGACTCTCCATTCGCCTTTTGAGATAATGTATCATCCGTATACGTGCCCTCTTGCACATAATCAATACCTCTGAAGATTTCTCGAAGACGTGATAATCGTACTTTTGCAGGCAGATCGTACTTTTCGTTCACCCTTGTCATTTCCATTTTTTCGCTATTCACGATTTTGTATTAGAAGAAGAGCTGTGTGCGTGAACGTTTTTATTAATTATGTATTTTACGTATATCGTCGTTATTATCATTTTTTACCATCTAGTATCATGTCTGATTAATTATTAATTTATTTAATAATGCAGAAGACTGAATTAATAGATACGATATTTTAGCGTTATCCGTGTTTATTGCTGTATAGATAAATAAATAATAATACATTCGTTCTTGTAGCGCTTCGTAAAATATAATATTTTAATTTCTGCCGATAACGATATATTAATGTAGGATAATATAATAACCGCGAATAACGAATATCAATTTTGAAAGTGTATATTTAAATATATTCGCAATTAACGATTATTAACAATAATTGTATTTGCCTTTTGATGATTAAATACTTATCGAAAACGTTTAAATTCGTATTCATAGATAAGGATTGCATAATACGAATGTAATTGTTTCAATTTGCAAAATATACGTAAATATTTTAAAGTTCATATGATTACTTTAGCGAAATCTAACATTACTATTACGTTGTACATCTCGCGTGTTCCATCCAAGTACATTTGCTGCAGAATTTTTGCGGAATATTTTTGCGTCGGGATATATCGGAAATATAATCATCAACGAGAACGGATTGTTACGCGTCCTCGAGCTATCTTTAATAAATTCGCTGACGACGATGGTTCGCGATTGTTATTGAAATCGATGGTTATTAAGGGCGGCCATTTTAATGCGTCCCTATTACTTTTCACGTAGCAACTGTACGTCGCGCGGAGGAGAACTAGGAGATCGAATGGTGTGAGCGTGACCGGAATAAAACAGCGTGAGGACACCGGCGCGCGGCGCGGCGGCAAGAATTAAAAAGGTGTGCGAACGTTGGCGCGTCTCGAGGTTGGCGATCCCTCGATTACTCCTGATAATAGATAGTAAAGGATAATGCACGGTGATAAAGGATAACCTCACGTACCTCGGGATAATATTCCTGCAAAGGGTTTTCTCGATTTTTCGCGAACATCCTGCGATAAAACTAACAAGATGACGGTCTGTGAGATAATTGGGAGACTCTTAAGGGTTTCAGTGCGTTTCCCGCGTTCTTAAGAGTCACAAGCAAGTTCCGAGGAATTTGTGAGGATATTTATTTTGGACAAACACTGCCGGTTCTTTCGAACAGTTTGACGTCGCCTGCGTCGATTCTGTGAGTTTTATTGTTAGTGATATGTCGATATTAGCAGCGAAATTTTAAGTGCAATATCATCGATTAATTTTACTGTGGGACATCCTGACTCATCGAGAATTATTGAAGGTAATTATTATGCGTATTTTAAGATTAATACCTTTTTATTATTTAAGACGTATTGAGCACGCTATTAATTTGGACGCTATTATTAATCAGTAATGTATATCTGCCTATTTACGGAAACACGAAGGAAGGTTATTTCGCGAAAATATTTTCCGCAAAGACAATGTCGTAGCTCCCTGGTTCATGCTAGTGAATATATTTGTTCGAGGAACCAATGTACGAGGGCGTATAAATTCTTACTTTTCTCTTGCCTTTCCGCTTGGAGGCATTGTATCCGGCGGAATCTAAGGAAACCGCTGTTGAACGAGGCAAAATAGGGAGAATTTTACGACTGCTATAAATATATAATTAATTAAAAGATAAAAAGAAAAGCGCGAATTTTTATCTTTTTCATTACTACATATATTTTTAGTATATTATTTTCTCGTACATGTATACTTAATTTTTGTATCTTTTGATTTTCTATATTAAAAAAAATGAATACTTTAAATAATGTAATTTTAAATACTGTATCTTTGAGATTCACTTAATTAACTGGTCGGACTGAAATATATTTATGTTATACTGCAGAAGATATCAGTCTATTATTTTATTATACCGTCTTCGGGAAAAACGGAACACTTTCTTTATCTGTCTATATGTCAACCTCATCCATAAATCCGGGGTGGGGAAATCCGCCGCGCGACTTTTCAGTGTGTTCGATTGTTCGGCGGAAAATCTCGGAAATTTGTGCGACGTTCGGCGGAACATTGGTTTCACGCCGCCGTGTATCGCTGATTCCGCCGGTGCGATAAGTACCGTGGATGCAAGGGAACCGGAAATTCCCACAATCTGCGATCCCGCGTCGATCCCCTTTACTCCCTCTTCCGAATAGATCCGCTTCTGCACTCTCTTCTGTTATGTTGTTGCTCAGCTATTCTTCCGCACACATTCTCTTCCATCAAGCCTTTCCTCTTCATTTCTTCCGCTTTTCCGTTGCTCGTTTCTGCCGACATTGTTGTGGGAAAGTGTAGCTATCCGCAATGCTGCACAGTAGATAGCAAGATTGATTTATCCATGTCGAACTTGCGGTCTACGTTTAAAATTTATATGTCTACATTAATTTTTTTATTTTTTGATAATGTATATATTATTTTTATGCATCAAATTCGAGAAATTCTACAGATAAGAGCAGAAATGATAATATTGCATTTTATGAGTTTATGAAAATTATTAAGTTTTCTATAAAGTAAAATACATATAAATAACATACGCATTAATCAATAATATAAATTTTATACAAACTTTTCTGTTTACATTTTGTATTATTAGTTTTTAATTTTTGTGCACAAATAACGTTATCAATAATTTAAAATATGTATATCTCTTTAGAATGTTTTTACCATATATTCAATGTAAAATATGCAGCAAAGTCATGAAGCGTTATATTTTGAAATATTATAAATATTATTTTAGATATTATTTATATATATCATATATATATGTGTGTGTGTGTGTGTACATTTAACACTGTTTTTTATACGTTATACGTTATCATAGTAAAAGAACTTTGCTGACTTCGCACTTTTACTTTACATATAAAAATTTTGTCTGCAATATGTTTGTCTCGCTTCATTGTCATGGTCTTTTATTCAAAATTTTATTACTTGTCCTGTACTTCAGGCTTCTTTCTTTTCTTCTTTTTCTCTTTCTTTCGCCTTGTACTTTCATCTGAAAATATTCATGGAAATAAGAAGAGCAGGAGAAGTTATTGTATGCTGTGAAATACTTTTCTGAGATCAGCCACGTTGATCCTTTTACTGCCGGTTCGATAAGTCTCGAACTTTCGCACTTTCGTCGTAAGATTTCTCTGCCGCTTCTAAGAATCTGTCCGCGCAAAGATACGTTCCATATATATCCTCTTCTTGACGTCGTAATACGAGTCCGAATCCGCGCATAAAGGTAAAAAGATGATTTCTCAATTCTTCGAATGAGTATTAAATAAACTTTATTAAAAATATTGAACAAATATATCAGTTTATTAATTTTGATCATTTAAGAGTATTTAAATACAGGATATCCAGTAAATTAGAACACAATCGACAAGGAAGAGTTTTTTTTATGAAGATTTATTCGTAAAACTAATTATAATTCCTATCTTTTATAATTGATAATACCGAGATACTCAAGAAATGGATGTCTGATAAAGGTGATGCGATTGTAAGTTTCGATTCTTCTCTAAGTATTTGTCGAATTTTTTCTTATCCCATTTGAACAGTCATGAACTTTGAAGTTTCGAGATAAAGATCAGAGATATTACTGAATTTTCGAGGATCGATCCTTTGGACGTTTTGATCCTTTTATTTCTACATCGATAAATCGCGAGCTTTGGCAGATTCGCCATGAAATTTCTTCGCAATCACCTCCTGTAAATCTTACAAAGGATAACCTACAAAGTTCTGTTCTTTTTTCTGCGCCACATCGTGATAAGGGACAACGACGGAGATTCGTTCGAATCCTTCGGATCTCTCAGTCAGCCCGCTTTTTCCCTCTCTCTCCTCCGTTGTTTAAAAATACTGCTTCTAAAACGCGAAAAACGTCGATACGGGATAGAGACCGCTCGTGGACGGTTCTTTCGTCTGGATCCGATAAATCTTAAACTTTGACATTTTTATTACGTAACTCCTTTGCTACCACGTGCGCATAAATCCCTTTGACCCTTTCCTGATTCACACGGTGGCTCGATCTTTTTGCAATCACGTTGCAGGCTCTTGTTACGGTGTACAAACTCCTCCTCCTCCCCCCTCAACCCTCGTTCGCTTATTACAGCTTTTCCTTTTCAAAATTGTGCTTACGTCGGACGTAGAACAGCGCGGCTTTTTTTTTTCTTTACACCCCGCACATCGAAACGTGTTTTCGTCGAGCGTGCAAGTTTCGTTTTTGACGGAAAGCTCTCCTCAACAGCTCCGCGCGTTCGGTTTGTCCGATAAATCTCGAGCGCCGGAGCGATAATCCATAAATCTCGCCGCGGCAAACTCCCCGTCCGTCGACTTTTCGCGACGTCTTGACCGCAAGCACATCGACGTCTCTGTCTTGCCCCGGGACCTTCTTTCTTCGTCTTCGCGGCGCGTTTTGCTCGGGCTCCGCTCCGTCTCTCGGGTGAAAATATTTTTACGGGGCGCGCAGAAGTTCTCGGGCGCGCGCGCGTCGTGCCGTTTCGCTCTTGTAACTATCAGTCCGATAAATCTCCAAAACTTCGGGAGAGACCGCGCCATGTTCCATAAATTTGCCAGTCCGTTCTCCACGAACTCTCATCGCCGTTCGACTTTTCCTTGTCCTGGTCGGCACCCTGATGTGTCCATCGCGCGATAACGTCGCTCCGAGTTTATAAACGCGTCTCTTTCAACTTCACGATACGATCCCCTTACGCTCTTTTCTTTTTCAATGCTTTCCCTTTTTTTTCTCTTCTTCTTTCGCTCATCGCTTCTCACTTAGCCCTCACTATTCCTGTTATCCGAGCGATATCCCGGTAGTCGAATATCGCGTATCGGGCAGCTTCTGTATCTCGCTTTTTTTTTGCCGGTCGACTCCGGAATCCAGCTTACCTCGCAGTTTTCGCGGGCGCACCCTTCGCTCGGCGCGACAAAATTTTTTCGGCGAGCGCGTAAATACGCCACGACAGCAAGAACGACGCGATCAAACTTCCCGTCTGCGATTCCCGTAACAAGCCGCGTTCTCGAACGACCCGGAACATGCCGACGTTCGCAACGTAAACTTGAAAAAAGTTTGCGCATCTTGTTTTACATGTACGATGCATGCGCGGCGAGCATCCTAAAATTTTTGTATGCAACGCTTTTTACGCCGCCGATGAACATATTCATGCGCACGTATATGCCACGTGAACGAAACGTGACACGTCAAACAAAATTTGCAATATCGCTATTGCGATACGTTATGGATATCTCTCTGTTCTCCCTCGCCTTACAAAGGGGTGGGTTGCTTTAAATTCGATAACGTCCCACTGCAAAGCCTCCACGGCCGCGTTAGACTTTACCTCTATCGTCTTTCGGGACCGAAATTCGAGGACAGTATCCCAATTTACGGGGCGGCTTTACGTCCCGGCGGAAAACTCGAAAATGACTCGACGTAATCCTCGTAAATTTCACGAAGCACCGCCGAAAAAAGGAAAACAAGGGGGAGAATCTCAATGGAGTTCTCTTCCACTGCCTACTTATCAGCGGCAGATGTTGCCGACCCCCATGGGGAAAATTTTTCTCTCCGTGGACAAAGGAATAAAATTTTTACGAGTCTCTCGGTTGCCGAAAATGAGATAAAGTCTCTGACTGAAGCTCGTGATTAGATGGAATCGAATACGCGATTCGTATCGGTGGCATGTTCGCTCGTACAGAATATTTCGAAGAACAGAATTTAAGCTTATATGCTATGTTTTTTGCGAAGTCAAATATAACAAGCATTATAACGTCTAATATTAGGAAATCATTTTTGTATTTAAACTATTTTATAAGATAATCAAATAAAATTTGAAGGAGAATTATGTTTAAAATAGTACATATTATTTAGATGACACGAATATTTGAAAAATTGACTTCTCAATTATTTTGTACAAAGTAATTTTTCAACATTGATTTGTCGAAAGTTTTACCCGCGAGTAAAATGCTTCCTTTTTTCCACAATTTCATAGAGAGAGGGGGAGGGAGGGGAGAGGGAGAGAGAGAGAGAGAGAAAGAACAAACAAAAAACATTTGTTCTTCCTCGACACATTTTGTCAAATAAACCTCACAAAATATTGATTGCCTCGTTAAAACGAGCAAAGTTAAAAGCTGGTTTTTGACTTGGCATCAATCTCTTTTTCTGCATGTATGGAACTATAATGATGACCTGCGATTTTTTTAATATTTTGTTTTATCACGTGCACATACACACACGTACGTTCCGTTTGCAGCTTAAACGCTGCAAAGTCTACTATTTCTGAGGCGGTGCTTATCGTACTGCTTTAACCTCGATTTCCACGCTACGATAACGACACGCACATATCACGCGAGACCACGCTCTCTCGCAATTTCACCTTTACATATATCAATGCGATCTCGACTTGACACCTGGAAAGTTTATAATTCTAATTACGTGTTCCCTTGATATCAAACGCTGTAAACGATACAGGTGATAAACACAGAGAGAGAAGCAAATGTGGAGTAGCATTGTTTTCATTTTGAAAACAATACTATAGAGAATTTATTACTCTCTGACTCTTATTATAGAATGGATGGATGCGATATGTAATTAAATTCATAAATTGTGCGATACTAAATTAGAGATGTACGCCAATAATTTCAAATTTTTCGATATTTATTTAAATAACTATTGCAGCAGTTAAATATTGTTCAGATAAAAGAGCTGTACACAATTAGGTTGTGCTCCAATGTTTATTAACTCTTTTCATTTAGATATAAAATGTGATTGTATATTTGTTTGTATATTTCACACAATATTGTCATTTAAATTCACATTTTAGTTGTGCGTAATTTAAATTCCGTACAAAATTACTGTTATTTTATAATAGCGCTCATGAAATTTGAATGAGTCCGAATTTTGCAACTTGAATAACATGTTCTGTCTTATTTTGTCTCCATTTCTTTCAACCATAATCTATTTTATGGTTTTTTCAGAAAGTGCCGTACATTCGTGAAACTCATGATTTGCGTCGTTCATCTTTCTACGCATCTTTCATGTCAAAAGTAGAACTGCAGCGTGTAAAAGCGTCGCAAAATCCCTTCTCGGACACGTCGATATCGGTGCTCGTGTAACGAAGAATAAAACCATAATACGAGCATCGAGGGAAGGTGCGATCATCACTCGGCATGAAGGGTGAGTACTACTTATAGATTTTTTTTTAAACTTTAACCTGTTTTTACAGTCGCAACTACAATTTATTTATCGAAATTAATTATTGCGATACGAACAAATGAGGCAAACGGCTCTGTTAAATTATTTTATTACGAGTTCTGCAGCGAGTCCGAGTCTGTAGGAAAATATAGGAATATTATTTAACTATAAGCGCTACTTTTTTACTTTAAAAATGATACTTTTGATCAAAAGTAATTTATTAAACCTTCGGGAGCTCCAGTTATTTTTTTTTTGTTTAAATACAGATGGTTGACATAGTCGAGCAGCGAGACAAGCAATCAAAAACACGCTCGAGTACTTTGTCGATGTAACCGCGTCCCAGGAGTCACGCGTGAATGCGAAACGAAACGAGCGGTAACCGTACGTGTGCAGCGAGTTCACTTCGCTGTTTTATGGACAGTCGATTTGATGAATTACATTGAACGATTCATTTCGCGTGCAAATAAATTTTGCGGTGCGTAGTTTAATAACGCCGATAAAAATCTTTCTCAACGCGGCTTACAACTCAATTGTCAACTTTTACGCGAATTGGTGTGTTGAAGAGATATACATATGCGAGGTTTCAACCGTGTAACATTTGCAATGAGCGATCTTTTTACAATTTTAATTTCTGTCAAACCGATTCATATATATGATGTTTATTGTTTAAAACCGTAATAACAAAATATCGATTATAATAAAACATTCATTATTTAAGCTTACATTTTTATTAAAATGCTCTACTCTATAAGCGTTTACTCTATATACGTTTTATTATTCATGCAGAAAAACTGTTGACAGAGTAATCTTATTTTGGAATATTCCTTCTTTTATTTGTACAGAAATATTTTATTGCAAAATGTTAAAGATTTGTGTGAGTTAAATAAAGTCAGTTTTGCAAATATTTTATTCTTTCTTAAATAAATTATGAAATTATACATTCTTCTTTCTAAACAAAATCAATTTTAACGTTCGAAAAGTAATCATTCTAATAAAATTTATTCAGTTGCTTGTATTATTCTGTTAACGTGAATAATAGAGGTCCTCTATCCTCAGTTTATTCTAGAATATCTTTTCGTCTATTTGTACAGAAATATTTTATGCAAAATGTTGAAAGATTTATGTGATTAAAAAAATGTCAATTTGCAAAACTATGTATTTATTTATTCTTTCTTTATTTTTTCTTAAATAAATAACAAAATTGTTTATTATTTTCTTTAAATCAAAATTGCTCACAATTAATGTTGAAAAGTAATCGTTCTAATTCAATTTATTCGATTGCTTGTATCATTCTATTAGCTTGAATAATAGAAGTCCTATCGTAAAGCGATTACAAAACGACGCTCGATATTATATCGTTTGGTAATCAAAATTGTATTTCACACGCTACCGAAATATCATTCAAAATGCAAAGTGATGGCAGGTATCGCGATCAGTGACGAATATGCACATGGTTAGTGGATTACACCCTTTAGTGGTTTGTGCGCTCCCGGAAGTATTAAAGTCCTGCGGCGGCAACTCCGTGAAAATTTCCGGAATTTCGCGTTGGTTCTGCGAAAAGCGGACCGGCGACGAGCATTACGTGGCCATAGAGTAACAGCTGTTTTGCATTGCGACTGAATTAGTCGGTGGCGCGTGCATACGGAATTGAATTCAACATTTCACTGGCGCTGAAAATCGTCGCTTATTTGCGATATTTACGCTTCGGCCGCCAAGTTCACCTGCGCTTCATGACGATCACTCTTTCACTTACAGTTACAAAGTAGATAAAAAATTTGGCCGGAGTTTGACCTTGTAATGTTGGCAATTTGTAGAGATCATTTGCTAATTAAAAAACAGACGCGAGCAGTGGCTTGTCATTCATTATTCATAAACCGTAAGTCATTTGAGCTGTGCGGTGGACTCGATTAAAATGTCAGTTTGCAAAAGCGATTTGTTGATTCGACGCTAATTAGCAAATGGCTGCTTATTATGCTAACATAAAACTGGAAACAAAATTTTGAACACATCAACAAATTTATTGATAAAATTGCGTGTAATGGATTGAATTAAACAACAAATTACTGAGTAAATTTGCTGATGTAGTGCTGAAAAAATTGAAGTTTTGAAAATTTCTTCAAAATATTTACCGGAAATAAATTGCTTTTACTCAGAGAAAAATTATTGCTGGACGTTCGCTATTTTCCGATTTTCTTCCAAGTTATTTTTGCAAAATCATTTTACGACAGCAGAAGTCAGATTGTAGTCGAATTGATGAATACTACAGCACACATTTGTTCAATCACGTTCAATCGTTTACCACGCAGCGGTCGGGCTGTGTCGAATAATCGAACATGAAGTAATTGGCATGATTCAAGGTGCGTCCCGGAGCGCGCTAATCGAATCTTGTCTCTGCCTATTATAATTAAAGTTCTCCACGTTTATTGGCCCCATGTGGCATATTTACAAAATTCGACAAGTTCGAAATTAAATTACAAGATGGTGCCAAGAAGGTCCCCTCTATTGACGATTAGTACTATCTAGACTTTAATTGGTTTATGTTACTGAAATATAATATTAAGAAGGGAGTTTTGCAAGTGTATCATCACAGTATTAAATATATCTATAATATTAGGTAATTTGTGTGTGTTTTAAGGAGAAGATATAATATAAATTTATAATATGAATAGTCAATCGTAGACAATAATATTTCACTGAAGTGATTATTATTAGAATATATAATATATTGGAGAAATTTTGTATTTTAATTTTTAATATGATTAACGTAATTGAATTTCTAGTTGAAAATGAGTCGTAAGAGAAAATTAAAAATTGATCAATTTTAATACGAGAAGCATATAGTTAATGCTATATGAGATATAGCGATTAATTTTCAACTGTCTCAGCTGCGCATGGACTGATGCGAAGTGCAAATCTCTCTGTGCGACTGAGCCCACGATTAACTGCCCTTATGGTACAGCTATTTGTATGCGTAAGTGTACGTCGCAAACGGTACATCGCTATCGCAAATCCGATACTGAATTATCTCGATGATAGCGTATCGCGGATTCCGGCTTGCATACACCGATCCATAAATCGTTTCGCCAGCTTTATGTCGCAATATGAACGCTCGTAAATTCGAAATTAGCTTTAATTCTTTTTGGCACTCACAGTTAGATTATATAGTTGCTCGAGTTGTTCATTGCAAGCTCGTTTAGATATCTATGTCGGGTCTTCTCATACTTGTGTACCTTTTCTTAAAATTAACAAATAACATTGATCGTACAATATTAATTCAGGGCGATACATAATATTAAATTACAAATTATACGAATGATTTTAATACAGAATTACTAAATATATCCATATATTATTGTTGATGTACGTATATATAAAACACTCCATAAAACTTATCAACATAAAACTTGATATTTATACGTTCTACTAAAATTTCCTCTTGTTCCCTTGAAAAGGTAATAAATTTGAATATTCCTAAAGAAGACGGCACTGTCTTCTGAAAAGAATACGATAGCATAAAACTTAACTTAAGTAATCTAACCTAGTTGTTTAAATCTAATTGTAAGTAAAGATAATTGATAATTTAGTGCATAAACAAACTTCTTCTCATACAGTCACATTGCCACTGATACAAAACTGCCTCTCAAATTTTAAATACTATTAACAATAATTTCAATAAGATGAAAAATAAATTAAGGAAAATTGTCAAAGACGGTATTGGTGTCTAATAATAATGTGGCGATTGCATCGCACAACCCATATTAGTATATAAAGAAAAAGCGAGAATATTATCTAGCCTGCGAAGACACATATACACTTAGATACATACACATGTACATAGATACGTATATATACATATCTGACACACAAGACAAGCGGATTGGTTAGTGCGGAGATCCTTATTTACCTTTGATGAAGTATTCCGAGAGGACAAAAGCGTTAATATTATTAAAATTTAATTGTGTTCTCGAAAGCTCAATAATGGGACTTTCGTTGTTTGGAAAGTGGGGACTTCGCGCAGCCGATCGGAAAAAAAGTCAGGAAACAAAAAGTCGTTTGAGAGACACCAAGTAACACGGTCGCAGTATAATAAATGCTTAATTTCAAAACTTTAATTCAGCACATATAAATTTTATTAAACTGACATTAAACCGATCCTTTATATAAACTGGCTTCCTATAAAATAATAGACATTAAAACCTAAAATAATATTTTCTAGTTTTAAATTTCAGATACAGTAAATTGCGCGCCGATTGCTTTTAAGAACGTAATCATAATCTAAAGCTAAATATTACTACAAATTAAAATGTTCGTTAATTCGATGATACTACAAGCATTCATATTGCAAACATATTGCGAAAAATATTCGGATTTAGACAATAACTAAAGTATTTAAACAATATCTATTTTCGATCGTCTTTGGCGATTTCCCATTATTTGTTGTATACATATACAGCGATCTTATTGAAATTATTGTTACTACATGCACGCCTTTCAATGCGTTTTCTTTTATAAATATTGGTTATTGCAATAAATATTATTATAGCCTTAGCGATCAAATGAGTAAGACACTCGCCCCGGATTGGGTTGGGAGGTTCTCAATTCAAACTTGGCAGAGGTAATATTTTTCGCAATATTCTTTACAATGTTAGGATGCTTGTAACATCATCATCAATTAACGATCATTTTAATTTGTGATAATATTTCAGCTTCAGATTATGATTGTGTTCTTAAAAATAATTGGCGCGCAATTTATTATAACTGAAATTTAAAATATTATTAGACACCAATATCGGTTGTCTTTGACAATTTCCAATTTACGTCAAAAATTGCAACAGTTTACCACTTCCCATTGCGCAGCTCTGGGAGATGACGACGACATTTTTAACATAAAATCCACAATTTCGAATTTTACATATCACAATATCTCCGCTTGTAGGGTACATAGAGGAAAAATAAAAACACTTTTATTATGTAATTTTAACCCAAACTATCGACTAAGACTACTCAGAATTTAATCGGTTTAGCCGTTATTGAGAATTCGAAATCCGCGTGCTTGCAACTCGCGCGTATAGATATACGCATATACACTTTGGCGCGGGACACTACCGTGCCTCTTGATAATTTTTTACACTATGCATCTTCTTTCATTACGTTTAACGCATGTCATTGTCTCGAAATGGAAGTGTTATAGATCACCCAGACTCGATAATGAATTATCTCCGGTAATATACGACAGTCGAGAGGCCGTTCGCATGGGGGATAAATTGTTTCCGTTGTTTTTGTCGCGTAATATAAGCGGCGGAATGCACACGAATTTACATTGCTTTAATTACGTCTTCTTGTGACGAATATTTTGCCCAGAGCAGTGCAAATGTTCCGCAAATATTTGTCTCGCCGGCTTTTAAATGCGCGGGTATGATTGCGCGAAATTTCAGCGAAAAGCGCGTCCGCATAAGCGACGGAGCTGCGTACCATCCACGTTACGATCGCATTTCATCATAGTCCGTGTTGCATTTGGAGAGTACAGGTATTGGAATTGTTGTTTTAAAACTGCATCTCGCTATATAGGGAAAGCTTTCTCATCACGATGTGATATTTTTATTTTGCTTTACTTTTAACTATTTAAATATAATTTCTACGATGTTGTTTGCACTTGCTAGGAAGAAAACGGTTTTTAAAAATTTATTTCACATTCGCAACTCGGACTTCTAGATCTGTTTGCATTTTGAGTTTTAATTTACATTATTTGCATTAAAGCTGCAATAACTTCTACTAAAGGCTCGGTTATTACATATTTCAGATTTTATATGCATTACAAAATATTATGTTCTTTGAATTAATTCTACATGAACATAAACTTGAAATATATCATACATATCGATTTTTTTATCGTGAACGCAGAAATGTAATATCATCTTTAGTATAGTTCTTTGAGGGAGAAATGAGCCGGGTTGACGGAAAAGAAACGTCTGACAGAGACAGATGTGCGGGTGATCAATTCTCATTTCAGAGATAATAAAATTACTGCTGCTTTAATATCCCGCGTTAGTTCAAGATTCGCATTCGTCAAACCATGACGTTACAAGTGGAATGGTGCAACAGCGGTTCGATTTCGATCAGATTCCTAAGTAGCATATGTTGGTTTTATATTTCCTAAACGATCATGAAATATTAGATATGTTTAGGAAACATATCACACTTTTGCTTTAAAAATTATACAATTCAAAAATTAAATTTCTCAGAAAGAGAAAAATTATTTTTCAATTTGATAGAAAATTACTGACTAATTAAATAATATTTCAAATATTAACAGCAAAACGAATATAGTTTTAAACCTAAATAATATATTATAAGTAAGGAGTTTATCGATCAAAGCCATATTTAAAATCCATGGTCAAAACGAATCTTGATACCTAAAATTGTAAAAAGATCCACAAAAATATTAGACACCAAGATTTGCTTTAATCCTCTCTTTCATTGGTTTATTTCCGATCGGTTTATAAAACTTAAAGGTTTGATTTTTTAAAGGAAACAAAAATAACAAAAATGACATTTGATCGTGTTAATAATATACAATAATAAGTTTCCACTTGTTAATTAATTTTTCTAATCGCAGCTGACACGTGTTAATTCGTATACGCTTTTTATATCGCACTTCTGCTTTAAACGTGATTTAAAAAACGTGATTTTCGAGTTATTACCATGAATCAGTTAGATAAACTTTATTACTTACGAGATATTACTATGAATGAATTAGATAAATTTTATCAATCATTGAAAGTGAACTAACTTTATGATAACTCGTCAAAAAGAGTAATTTTTATTTCTTTGTTCATTCTTTGTTTATTCTGTAATAATTCATTCATAGTAATATCTCGTAAGTAATAAAGTTTATCTAACTTATTCATAATAATAACTCGAAAATCATTTTTTGAGTCACGTTTGAAGCAGAGGGCGATATAAAAAGTATATGTATGAACCAACACAAGTCAGCTGAGATTAGAAAAATTAAATAATAATAGATATATTTAGACATACTAATACATATTAATATACATATTAATACATATTACATTTAAAATATTATTTTTATATCATCTAATACTTAGGATCGAACGTTTATCGAAATAATTAAATTAATAATCGAAAGCAGCGTACACCATGAATTCTCTCCCAGGAATACTCCTATGTTTCCTTTTATTAACAAAGAGTCAGACTTAAAGTTATGCAATAACTCCGTTCTGCCGTAGGCAGAACTCTGGTTTTAGGAGTTCTCGCAACTTTCGAGTATTATTCGCTCATAACTTTCCTCTATCGGCCTTTAAATGCTTCTTTCGCGGAAGACAGGTTTTCAGAGCTGTCACGGATGTTACGGAAATTTGGGGCAGGTCAATTAAAATTTCAAAATAAATTTTTCTTTATGCAATCTAGAAGTGCAATTATGATAATTAGATGAGAAGAACGTAGAGAGAATGGAGTAATTAACAAATTTTAATAACTTTGGGAAATGTTTTGGTAGTGTATACGATAAAGTTTTTGCTTCGTGATTATATCGTGATTATTATTACATGAAGTATAATATCGGCTCATTATACACGAGAACTTTATTTGGAACCTGCAGAAGAGTATAGCATTAAAATTTCAGAAATCTTATTAATTGCTTGACGAAACTTCTAACGTTGTGAGAGAAAGAAAGTGAACTGTATTTAATTTAATAAATACTTCATTTAACTTCCGGAATAATTGAGAGGACCTTAAGCCCAATGAAAGCAAAGCTTTCGGGAGTTTCGGAAGGAGATAGCGAGAAGGAAGTAGTAGGTGTTAATGGAAAGGATAATCCTTTAGTTTTATCCTTTAGAAATCCCTGCCCATATCCCCCTGCTACTGTGTTATCCACATTTGCCAAATGTAATACTCATACCAGTTCGAAACTAATTTGGTCTTCAAAACTTTGGCATTAGATATCCCGAGAGGCGATTTAATCTTAATCAGTTACAAATATTTGGTATGACGAAGGTAATGGATTCTCTGAATGGCTGGTGAACATAGTATACAAGGTGTAATAATGCATTATTTATTTTTTTTCAAAGTGTTGTTTGGCAGACAGTAATGTTACAATTTCGATAATTATTAATAAAAAACTGTCAAACGTATGCAAGAGTGTATACAAATTTTATTCTCGCGCGATGACATTTCTCTGATTTATAATAAATTTATAAATGCTTCTTGGTAATGGCGCGTTATAATTTGTTGCTTGTGCTGCGACATATTCTACGTATATTCTACGCTTGAGGCGAAAAAAAAATATATCTGGAAAATTTGGCGCGTCAGAAGAGCCGGGAATTTTAATTATTCTCGAGAGTAGACCGTAGCTCGCGAGCGCAAAACGACAATACTTATAGAACCGCGTCGAGTGCATTTTTACGTCTCCCCTCCTCTTCGCATTTGCCTCTTTTCATTCGCGAGCAGAGATCAATATTCTCATGAAAATTCAAGCATCGCACGCGAGATGGCCTGAGATTTCGAGAGGCGGACATAACTTGGAAAACTAATAATTCTTTTCCCGCAGAAGCGAATAATCCGCACAGTCATTTGGGTTTAGCGAACCCGCGGATCCGAGCCCAATACACTGCGGACACTAACATACATTTACATACCGTACATACCCATATACGCGTTATTATGATTGCAACAAAATTTAAAAAGCAAGATACAACTTAATGTAAGGATAAGTAGATAAAGATAAAAATTAGACCTACATATACGTGGAACGGACGAAGCAGGATAACGCAAGTTAAAGTTCATTTTTTATTTGTATTCGTTAACAAGAATAGGAGGAATCAGGATAGCGCAAGCTAAAGCTCATATTTTATTTATAATCGTTAATTAACAAGAACACAATTTGGAATTCACCGCGGTAAAGCTCGCGGTGTCCTGGTGTTGAAGACCGTTGAATATCGCTTTATAAATAATCAATAAATCGATTACCGCTATTTGCCCGGTTGAATCCGGAAACGGGGGTTAGCCCCTTGTACGTGCTAGCTCGGCAGGATGTGTTTTAGGATTGGTTCGTGACCTTCTTGCGTATGTTCCAGACCCTAGCCGCAGTGAGACGCGCCCTACTTACACTTCCTTCCGCGATCAAGATGCTAACAAACGCGACCGACGCTTTCGCATCTCGTGATCGTAAAATCAGGTCAATTTTAGACTACGCCATTTCAATAAGCTCAAGAATTTGAACTCGTCAATGATGATGTCGAGGAAATACATGTATATATTGCTTTAAATTTTAATAATATGCATATAATAAATTAATAATTTATTAGCTACGTAGATTGATACTTTTAAATATTTAAAAATTAGATATAGAGACGTAAAATATGTACAATGTAAATTTTTATATTTCGTCAATTTCTTTTATTAATTGAATGGAATTAATATTATACAAGTCTAGTTATCTTTTCTGATCATCAGCTTTAAACGAGTTTGCTATTATTATATAGCGTCTCCCTACTGTTTTACAGTCAGCATATAAATATATCCTTTACCGTGTTCAATCTCCTAAAGATACTCGGTTTATTTTTACGATGTTGCTCTTTTCATTTTACATCCCTCTTTTGCCTTATTTTTATTATATTCTTCCGTCTTATGATAAAATAAATTCATTTATGACTTTTTCAAATTTTTGTTTTTTTCTTTCTTATAATACTCACGACTGTAATATATACAAATTACTTACGCAGTTTATTTTTTTCTTTCATCTTTCTGATATTAGATGCGACATAAATAATAAACGTAGAATTATTCTCATAATTTTTCTCTATTTTCATTGCAAAATAATGTCTTTTTATATCCTTCCTCCTTTTACTGTCTCATCCATTTTCAAATCCCATTTCAAAATCTATTTTCAAATAACGCCTGCAAAGTTTTAATTAACTGGATTAGCAATCGCATTTATTCTTACAGATTAATTAGCGTCTGTGTGTATTCGTGCGCAATTCTCTTTTATAATGCCGTGCCATTTTATCGACATGTTTTGCGTCGGCAGCGCTTTATTAAGTCTCATTCGAGACCAGTTTTTCATTCTCCACCGGCGTCCGTTTTTCATGGGATTTTTCGTCTCCGTCCGAGGCGACAACAGGGAGCGCTCGTTCACAACCTCGCGAAAAGTCTCTTTTTCGGAGAACCGGCCGAACTTTCAAATAAAATGTGCAAGAGAATCGGTGAATCGTCAAGTCGACAAAGCGAAAAATATTTCTGCATTTTGCATCTTTCAAAAACCGGATTTATGAACATCAAAGCAGAATGAAGTGTGCACTGCGCAAAAGTAAAGAAAGTACTTTAAAAAATATAAAATATAAGACAAGATATATATAAATAAGGTATATATAAATACATTTTTGTATTTATAAATATATAAATATATACCTATATATAAATACATTTAAATTAAAATATAAAATAAAATTTACAAAATTATAATATTTTCTCTGATGTAATATGTAATAACATGCTAATACTCTTTTCATCGATAGAGATTTAAAGGAGAAGTGAGGCAGCATAATTCGTGTAATTCACTAATTCATGATGTAGTCCAACGAATCGCTTGGTGTAGTCAAAGGTGAATCCTTCTTCTTCTTCTTGAAAGTGCATTCACGATAGAATACTTTGTGATGTCAGCAATATATTTGAAAGCATTCGATCGATGGTGAAGTAGGAACTACGAAGTACAGACGTACTTTTCACTTATCGCTTCCGAGGCACTTCGATCATCCGAACGATAGATCGAGTCCTTTTACTTGCGTTTAGAGTCTCGCGGGACATTTCGAATAAGCTTCCCAATTGCTCGATTCGTTTCCGTCAATAGGAATAAATATTGATTTTACAATCCAATCGTAACATCAACGCGGAGAAAGTCAGTACAAAAAAATCAATACACTACAGATTATCGTTAAGAGTTGCGCGCATAAATATAACCGTTTTTATAGCTCATCTGTTTGAATATGTAAATATTTTAAATCGAGCAGATACTTTTACAATTTGCTTTTTTTTGTAAGAAATCTATAGACATGTAAAATAAAATAAAACAGATATTTATATTTTATATAATAAGATAATAAAACAAAATACAAGTAAAAAGATACGATGAAAAATCGACAGAAAAATCAACAAAAGAATATATTATATTCTTTTGATAGACAGAATAGATGACAATTATATTTGCTGAGTAGACACTTTTGCAGTTTGTTTTTTTTTATAAGAAATCTGTTAGTGATAAATAAAATAGAATAAAACAGATATTTATATTTTATATCATAAAACAATAAAACACAATAACGTACAAATAAAACTTACGATAAAAATAATAGAAGATTAAATAAAAAGTATAATGTATATTTAATGATATAATTGATGAAGAGAAAGACAAAAAATATATAGATGTGTGTGGCGTTTATATTTGCTGAGTTTCCTATCTCCATCAGGGATCTAGATAAAGGTAAATAAAACAATCCGAGATAAAGACTAATAAAACAATTATATTTGCCATGAAATATCGATAAATCTAACAATTTGATTTCACCAACTTTATATAGTACGCAAATCGGATTGAAGTATATAGATATGCCGGGAATTCAATTTCGAAAATTGAATTTCAAACTAGTTATATTACTATTTTTCTTGTGCACATATTCCACTATTTTATCAGGACATTTTCTTTGCAAGAAAATGATTTCATTATCGTAATTGGTTAGAGAAAAGAGATATAAAAAGCACTAGTGTAATAACGAATTGCAATTCAAACACCGTGATTGCGTGACAGGACTGTAGTATATTTTTTTCGCAATACAATTTAGACTATAAAATCATTAGTGTCACCGTGCATAACAGAAATTTCAGTCTTTTCAATAAATAAACCTGTCACTGGTCACAGGGGAGAGACACAATATCGCGTTCGGTGATACTGACTTAATAATGACTGCATTACTCTTGATTAATCTTTCATTTGGATATAAATAGGTTAACGCGGGTTTTTTTATTTTTAGAATTAAACGCGGGTACGATTAAAACTCCGGCCGAGTCGATAAATCATCAACAATAACAAAGCCGTCGTAACCTGCAGTGCGATCTATCATTGCACTCTTCACGAGGTGATATATTACTTGACAGTGTTCTCCACTCGAGCGCATTTTTGTTTCGTGTTGTTTCTTTTTTCTTTGCGTCATCGCGCATTAATAGTTTCTTGAACTCATAAGATTTTTGTATTGACTT
Source organism: Wasmannia auropunctata (assembly GCF_000956235.1). Classification (NCBI taxonomy): domain Eukaryota; kingdom Metazoa; phylum Arthropoda; class Insecta; order Hymenoptera; family Formicidae; genus Wasmannia; species Wasmannia auropunctata. The sequence goes on along the minus strand of NW_012027154.1, from coordinate 71,229 downwards.
AAGAAATAAGTTTTCTTGCTGATTTACCCTAGTATATCCTGATTTTTTTTATCAATTGTCGATTTTTTGTTCGTACGTTGAATGGAATTCTGCTATAAACTTCTCACTGATTTATCTCAATATATCTTGATTTTTTTATTCCAGTTCTCAATTTTTTGTTTGTACGTTGAACGGAGTTCTGCTATAAAATTTGCAATCACACAAATTGACGTATTTCTCAACGTAAATAATTCAAAAATTTAAATGTTTTTATAACTTATTAATATTTTTCGTGTAACCATTTATACGAGGATATTTTTAATGCATGCAATATGTATTTGCGGGTTTTGACAAGATAGTGAATTATTTTATACACTGTGTTTGTGTAGTGTCATGGCTGCGGATTGCGATCGCGGTCTTGGAAATATGTAAATGACGTGAAATCCTATAACATGAACGAGAGATATCAATGTGTAACGAGATATGCATCGATGCTAATTCCACCTCGGGATAAATTGTAGAATAACAATTGAATGTAAAAAAAGAGGTCGTATTATGCGTATTATTTGAAACTGCCAAATTGTTTCAATAATTCTTCTTTAAGTAAGAAAATCATTGATTTAATTTCGGTATTATTGTAGTTATTTTTAATATAGATTTGCACCGATTTTGCAATAAGTTTTTTTAATTTTTCTGAAATCTCTCTGAAATTATTTATTCATACAAATATTTATCACACTTATTTATTCTGAATATTTTGTATTTAATTAAATACATGTAATTTTATTCGTGTTAATTAAATAAAGTTGAACATTTAGTCATTCTAGAAGTATGGCAATACGTCAAACGGGAAAAGGCATGAGTTGAAACGAAATGTTTCATTAATTCCGCAGGAAATTTATGCCTGACAGAAAACACACGTTTATTTCCATGTTACCCGTAATTTGTTACCCGACTACTTTTTCAGAAATTTAGTATCGAAATTTAAAAGCGATGGTATTTCTCATTTATTTCTCGATTATTTCCACCATGAGAAATCATTGGAAGATTGTCCTTTAATCGCGTGAACTAATGCGATTTTATTGCGCGTGCAAATTACAGATTGCACGTTTATATATTATTCGTTGGAATTTATAGAATTTTATGTTAATATTACATGTTTTACATCAGCAATTTCACGGAAAATTTTGCTGAGCAACCATAGAGATGGGCTATTGTTACGGTAAATTTGAGATATTTATCTCTTTAATATATGAGGAAATGATGATATCGATCATTATTCCGTTTTGTTACACAGAGATACTTTTTCTATCTCTTGGTAATGTTATAACAAAACTTTTATTGTACTTTAAAAACACTGATTTTCTATTTATTTCTCTTCCATTGATATCGGATTATTCGCTCTAATCCGATGATAGTTGTAATGCAAAATTAAACGGAAAAATAAACGTATTAATTATTATCATTAATACCTGAACTATAATTAATAATTAAAATTATTTTATCTATAGAAATTATTCTAATTATTAATTAGTTCAGTTATTAACAAATACGTTTGTTTTATATTACAATTATTTTATATTTTAATTTATTACTAATTTATATTTTTTATTTTATTTATTTTACAGAAGGAATTGTTTTGCGAGATATTTTTTATTTCCCCTTATGATTATTTTACAGTTCCCGTTATACTTTTTGTGCGTTAACATTTCTTTATACCATATATCATTAACAAAATTTGACCTATATGTTTTTGTGAAACTTATATATATTATTCTCTCGATCTCTTGTGTTCTTTCCTTATTTCAACTATTTCGAGGGAGAAAATAGTTAAATAAGCAAACGACGCCACGCAAATAACTCGCCGTAAAGTCATTCGGGAACCAATAAATTTCTTAACCGTCCTTCGCCTTCGCAGTCGCAAGTAAGTACACGGCCTCACGTAAAACGACGGAACGCTTTCGAAAACGTGGTAGGACGAGGGTGCAGTCCGCCCCCGAGTCCGGGACAAATTGGCTGCGGCCACGGTGAGCACAGCCGCGACAAATAGGTGCTGTTTACTTATGTAGGTCGACAAACAAAATAGGTGTCGTGCTTAGCCAGCAGTCGTTTGGAGTCCGCAAACTACCGGCAATATACCCTGTATCTCCTATAAAAATCATTTTTTTCTATGTATTTCATTTTTAATTGTGACGAAGAGAGATATTTCGAAAAAAATTGATGTCTAATATTTATTTTGAAACAAGATCGATAATTTATTTTTATTTTTATATATAGTAATAATAAATATTATACTAATAAATATTATAATATATATATACATATATATGTGTATATGTATATATATATATATATATATAATATTGTATGTATAACGCGCGGAACGAGAGAGAAGTGGATTTTTGAAACAGTGGAAACAGAGCAATGTTGACAATCGGATCGAGTTTACAGTAGATCCGTCCGGCTTTGGTCAGACAGGCCGCCTAAGGCTATCCGTTACTACTGTAATACGAGCTAGGCTAGGATTAAACGTCGAAATAGTTGTTGTTTAGCAGTTGTATATCAACGTTTTAAATTTTGCATCAATTGAAATAATTGTATTAATCTTGATCCAGCTTTTCTCTGTATTACGACAATAAAACAATATTTATTTTTCACGAGTATATTTTATCACGTACGGCTTATTACAGTTACGTAATTAAATGGCTACGTTTATATATGAGTTACGTAACTTTCATATCAACGCGAACGGTACGGATTTCGAAATTGTTTGCCGAATGACATACAATATAGAACGTTTGCACGGAACACCCGGTAGCATCGTTGGCAGTGTCGTCGAGGAGTGGAAATAGTTGGGAGTTGCTTGAGTCTGGTAACAGTGGGAAATAGTCGAGGGTCTTCGTCGGCGGTGGGTTGATCGGTGGAGTGCAGTGCGGATCCATAAGTCATGAGGTTCAACACGTTCAACCGGCTTTCCAACAAGACGAACAAGCAAGGAGACGAGGAAGAAGCCGCGACGAGAAGAGGAGTGTTTGCTCGTGACTCGCATCACCTTCTCTCTAGCCCACCATTTTCCCGCCGCCTCTGTCGTCGGTTACACCCCGCAGGTTACTACTGCTGCAGCACCTTCAATTACTGGCCGATCATTACTACTCGTTTGACCTCCGTCGGGCATTTTGCGGCTGCTTTCATGTGTGCTACGGTTTGACGTTGATTTCGTTGGAAAATTTGATAAATGCATTTAAAGCGGGTGTCGATGATACCGCTAATTATGGCTGATAGTAATTTTACTTTAATTGCTTTTTTGCCTCTTTTAAAGAACGGACGCGTGAACCAAGCATTGAATTGAATTTTATAATTTGGAAATTACAAAATAACAATAATAAATATAAGATTGCGAATGGAAAAAATGCGATTATAAACTTCTAAGATATGCGAGAGGTATAATCTACAGTACGATAAAGGTTATATAGGTTTAATTTAACTTCCAATAATTTTTATCCCACCGTTCTCGCGTAAGCTGTGAAACTCTGTGGAATAATCGAAACTCTCAGCCCGCTGCCTTGTCGATACGTCGAGCAAGCAATCGCCATTCCCATCAGCTTTATGTGTTCCGGTGATGATTATTGAGGCGTGATGCGTCGATAGCAAATATCGTATCTGTGTCCGTATCCCCGCATCTCTATTTTCAGTATAGCGCGCTTTACGTAACTCAATTTCAACCGCACGCTTGTCCGGCGCAAGTAGACGCGGGGGGCGACAATAAAGTCTCTCCTGGCTTTTGCTTTTATTTGTCACCGGGAGCCGCAGTTAATTGAGAACTATATACTATCCCTCGGCGTAACAGTGCCACGCTGGCGAAACAATTTACCTGGTTGAGGATATAGGCAGCAGGTCACACGTTTTATACAACCTTCCGTTTACCATTTTATTTTACTTTGACGATGGTGCAGCATCACCGTCTGGCGCGCTTAGAGACGAGGAAATATAACATGACTCCGTGTTACGAGAGTAATTATGTCGGACGATAAACTCCCTCTTGTCCCACCTTCTAGTTTTGCTTTTACAGAGAGTCGCCGTGTAATCGGCAATTTGCAGACGGCCCCGGAACTGACGGCGTCAGATCAGGATACTCACCGGGATATCTGCGGAAAAATTTATAGATATAATTGCGATAAAACGCGATTCCCATATCTCTTTGCCGTGCTCAGAGCACCAAATGAAAATCAACAGTGCTTTGAGCTCGCCACTGTGTATTAATCACTCTCGTATAGTAAGATTAATTGTACGTCAGTTTGTTGTTGTTCTAGTAGTGTAAAACGAATGAATATTGCCTGGATACTTCAATTTACAGATTGCAATTACTTCTCGGGACGGATCTAGAGCACTTTGTAGATGTTACGTACCACACCCGCTTTTGTCACACTCGACTTCGTACTTCTCCGCTAATTATACGTGAATTAGGTGGCTCCGTGTCGTATTATCGCGGTGGACTTCCGTGGCAAACAATTTGAAAAGATACGACTTCGCGACGTTGCTTTTTGCAAAGTAATTCATTGTGACGCCACGAGAGAATATTGCCTTAATGACGGTTGGCTTACAAGAACGTTTCCTTGTTTCGTGCGTTAAACGAACGAAAGCTATAAATGTCCGAAAAATCTATAGAGATTACTGTTGTTACACCTCGGTGCTTTCGTTTATTTTTCCGCGAAAAAAATTTATAGGTCACGCAAAATAATTATTACACAAATATCGAAAGTACACAAGATTTCTCAATCAGTGAACATTTCTGGCGAGGATGTAACAAGGAAGAACAATGTGCGATATGCCGAAAAAAATGCCGAAACAGCGAATCCGCTTTTTAAGATTTAATCTCGAACTCTTCTTTCCGCGGTTATTCGTACACGAATATGCTTTACCGTCATTAAATCGGTATGCTTGTCCGACACTGGATCGTCGCGCTTCTTTTTTTTTTTTCGTCGATTTACCTCCCACACTGTACTGTATTTTCTATTGGCTCTCGATGTGACAGGCCTGTTATTCGGCCTTGCGCAAAATGTGTACCCATGCGCGCGTACGTGCACGAGTACGCTAGCCGCGAATGAGCGATGGATACCGCTATCGATTTCGAGCTGCGTCAAGTTGAGTACTACTCTCCCCGTGTTCGGCGAGAGAGAAAGAGGTGGGGGAGGGGAGGGGGAGTGTCGATATGGCCCGGCATTCGAGAAAGCTGATGATGTTTGCACGTACAACAAATACCGCAGTAATACGTGTAACCAGATCGTCGGACTCACTTCGCGCGGTAATCTTGCGTGGTTTTTTTCTTTTTTTTTTGCGCACGTCATAAGCGGGTACTAACATGGGTAACTTGCGGCTGAGTTTGCCAATCAATTCGCGCAACATGCACGGTTAATCATGGTTCTTTTATTTATTTATTTATTTATTTATTTTTGCGCCACCTGCTTGATCCTGCACATTTGACATTTCTATTGCTTTATTTCCGGCGTAATTTTCCTCGTATTATTGCTGTAATATTTGTCCAATTTCAGTCTCGGTATCCTTTAATGATGATCCTGATTTATTTTTGTTTCTACGGGTGTAGTACACTTTTGTGATATGGAATACGAGAACGAATTCTACAACTTGTTCTCGTATTGCACAGTTTCTTGTATGCGCCGGCTCGTTTTACGCTTGCGTTACACTAGTGAACACGTTTCTTCTTGGATTACCGTTGCGAATGTGCTTTATTCAAGATTGATCGTTTGCACGTTATGCGAAAGTTTATCCTAGATACGTCAGTGTAAAACCCGTTTGTGATCATACATATGCCCTTATCGCTATCGACATAAATCTGGTTTGTCCACGTTCATTGTGCGTTTATCGAATCACGAATGAAATATATCCCCATTCTATGCATTGATTTACACGTGCACGTCACGTACGTCAACAAATCATAAAGTATCGAATCTCATCTAAAATCGAACATTTTTTATCAGGCTATCAGTCTCGTCATCGATTACCGCTGGTTATTACAAAACAAAAAAGAATTTATCTATAGGTATGATTTAGGAACTGAAGATTAATCTTTATTGTCTATTTTTTACTAACTTCATCAGTCAGTCTTATTGTAATCAGTAACACAAAAATATATTTTTTAGATAATTTTCCAAGCTCCATATATTAGAAATTTTTTTTCATTCGATCTCAACTTTTTACATTAAAAATTCATGCTTCCTCGCCGAAACATTTCTTAGATACGTCAAACACGATTCACAGCATGCGGATGGAATGCGAATGAGAAAGAAGGGGAAAGTGAGAAAAAACGGAGAAAATTTAAAGTAATCCCGGGTCGCTCCCTAAGTCGTGGAAATATCTCAACGATTTTTTCTCGCGTTGATTTCTTCGTTCGGATCGGTGATCCTTTAAATCCTTCTTGAAATATTCCCCTTCGGGAGCCTTCTGGCCCCTGTTAACGTTCAGTCATCCTCTTCTTCTCGATTTGGAAATGGAATAGTATAATATTTTAAAATGATAGAAATGAAAGGAATACACGTACACAGATATGCACGGAACAATAATAAAATCCATTACCCTTCTTTTAGAATTCTGTGAGTGAATATAGGCGGATCAGTGTAAAAAGTTTTTTTTTATACAGCATGACTAATGAGAGTGCGCTAATTAATGAAGCGTTGTACTAGTTTCGGAATTTTAAATTAATACGGAATGATTACTATAAGAATAATTTTTTAACTAAACGGAATAAAAGTTTTCTTTATTGAAAGTTTATGTAATTTGATCAAATGTAATTTAAATTATTTCATAAATGGAATAGCGTAATTTTTATAATAAAATTAGTATTTAATTAATATAACAGGGGTCATAGAGCTATTATACATAATGGGATTTTTAATAAATAAAAAGTATTTTTTATGAGTGGTTTAATATCAAAAGCTTGTTGAAATTAATTGATTAAATTATTTTATTTAAAAATTATATTTGTATCAGTCTTGTATAATTCTATTATTTCTCAGCGTTGCTTGCTTCTGTTCTCTAAACTTTGGTCTCGCTATAACGGAACAGATGGCTACTCTCAGATCGGATTATCCTGCGGGCTGATGTAAAGCCATAAAATTTGACCGCAAGTCCCTCGTATATTCTCAAGGCTGAAGACCCCGCGCTGTTACATGCGACACATATCATATCGATCGGCGAATTGCTAGAGTTCAAGGCTTGGCATCTCGCGGCTGCGAACCGAGAATCTCTAGTATGTGACATAACCCGGTTAATTAACGAATTAACGTACGAGAAAGTGCATTAGCAAATCCGACATCTGAAAGGATGAAATATTGACGGTGGTGAAATAATATTAAATAAATAATATGTGCGGACGTGAAGAGCTAGATTCTTTAATTAACAAGAACATGCAACTTTTCCAATGCACACTCCTGTAAAAGAGATCTATGGAGAGTAAGAATCGAAAGTGTTCTAAGGATTTATGCAAATGACTTGCGAAACCTTTTTCGCGGTCGCAAAACTGACGTGTGCTTTCAAGTTATCCCCGCGGGCCTATTAAGATCGACAACCTAAAGCTTCGTTTTACCTGCGAGAGCTAGAAATCTCGCTTCTCATCCACACATAGGAGCGTATGTTCCATTTTTAATGAGAACAAAGCGTCGTCCAATGGAGTGAGAATAAAATTCCGATGTAAGCCCGGAAATAATCAATTACGCGTATTTTATCAGATATATAATTCTCTTTATAATACGAGCGCACTGTGCAACGTCATTGAAGTGGTTGGGCAGGAAAGTTGCTGTTCAAAGCAATTTTATTAGTCATTACAATATATTATGACAATTAATTAATGACAATTTCAGCCAACATAAAATTAATGGGAAATATTTATTAAAACATACAATTTAATATTATGTATTAAAATGTTTTAAATAACATTTAATAATTAAACATAAATATGTAACTGAACTTCGAAACGTTGATATTATTAATTGACAAGAGATATAGAATTATTTTGCTGTTTCGCTGCAGTTAAATCAGAAGTATCTAAAAAACTTGCTGAAATTTTTTAGTTTTTTTTTTTTAGAGAACTATTTCAAATCTTTATGCTAATCTTATGACAATAATAGACATGATTATTCTTGATTTGTACAAATATGGTCGAAGGAGAACGCGAACGCGGTTTAATCGATTAATGAAATGACATTGTATTTAAAACCGCCTCCGGGATCAATGTCCTTCACTAAAAACGACCTATTTCTCCCTCATCGGGCGGTGATTTACGTTATCGCTTGCTCATTGGTGAAATCAGTTTAATTTAGCATATTGTAATCTGCAAAGACACATTTGATATTATGATTTTCTGTGATAAAATCGGTTTCATATGTAAACGTTTTCATGGATATATAATACAGTATATATTTTACCTGATATATCATAATTTTAATGAAATTTATTTCAAAGTTTAGCGCAATTTCAACACATTATACGCATTATATTATATACATTTTGCAATAATGCAATAAATATGAAATAATATTAACTGTTTTTGAACTAATAATTTTAATAGGCATATGTTTTATGCAAAAAATTTGATTTGATTTTAAAGCAAGCAAGAAAAGATCATTATAATATTATTATTAAACTTTATTTAACTTTTTGACTGTAAAGCTAATTTTGGCAATTTTTAACTTAATATGTTTAGTACATTATTTATTTAATACTTTATGATTTTTTAATGCTTATTATAATATATTTATATTATTTTTTTAATGCCTTATAAATATTTAAATAAAATTATTTTTAATTGGATATATAAAACCGTCACCCATAAATAAGTGACGGGGCTTTTGCGGAAATTTATGCGTCACTCATTGTCAGGTATAGATGACATCAAAGTGTTAAAACACGTTATTATTTATTCTTTAACAATGTGAAATATTTTTGCTATATATTACTATTTATTTAAATTTTTACTCTGTACTAGCTAGTAACTATCAATAAAAATGTTTTTTTTTATTTGTTACGTGATATTGCATATATAACAAATGATATGTTTGAGGTTAAAAAAAAAATAAAGTGTTGTTAAAACTTTCTTTTCAAAATAATTCCTGTGGGAAACGTGTGATGCCTCTAATTTTTTTAATAAGCTAATTAAAAAAGAAATTTTATGTTTATACATTTTTGTCTCATTTGTACATGAAAAATCCTTTATACCTATAGATTCTGTCATTCTTGCTGTATAAATATACAAAACGCACAGGAAATTCAAAATGTATTCGTCTGTAAAAACGAAAGCCGCGTTCAATCGCACGCATAATCTCGTCTCGCGACAGCACGCAGTCTTTGCGATTCATCAAAAACGGATTACGACCGACGGGCTCGTAAAAGAGATGTTTGCACCGAGAGAGAGAGAGAGAGAGAGACGCGTTCGCTGATTCCAGATTCACACAGATGGGCGTGCACTTTGACATGCACATTCTCTCAACGATCAGCCGAGCTGGAAGTGAACGATGCGCTTTACGGTGTTACAAAAGCGACCGCACTTTGTATGCACTTCCGCTTGTATGACCCGCTCTGCGCACTCATCACGTGATTTATACGTCGCTTTATTGAATCCCACTGTTGACCACGTTGACCAAGCAATCGCCAAGACAATCGTTTTTCACCTATCGCGATACCTTTCTGCAAAGTGCCTTTCCTTTCGTGCGATTTAACGCGTCAATTGTCGCACTGTGACTTTATTGCGCACAAATCCCTTTACTTGTTTCTCTCCCCGCTTACCCATTTGTTTCATTTTCTCGCTTTTCTTCGAATACGTCTTTCTTGTTTCTCAAAAGAGTCACGCGCTGTCTCCTGCTGAGATGGAAACATCACTTGACTCAAAGGAACGGAAAAAATAGAAAAGTAAATGATAACTATAGATTTCCGTTGATGCGCCCGCGTACGTGATAGAGGCCCCCGATTTTCGACATGTCCGATTATCTCTCGTATAGAATTGGTTAACTGTCGCAGAATGTACATGACAGGAGCATAAAGCGTGAAAAGACCCGGAGAAAGACGTGAACTTAATGTAAAATCAATCTACTTTATTGAAGTACTTTTTATAATTTTGTATAAGAAAAAAAGAGATCTGGATTTTTACGTCAGGATTAAAAGCAATTATTGAACGCTGTTGATGTCAAGGTTTTTCTTCGCTGATTTATATTCTACTAGTCTACGATTCGCGTTAATAAATAGTACAACTGAAAATAACAAACTGACTCGATCAAGCAAAAATAAATCCAATCCGGGGGAAATTAACATTTGTCAATCGCGTTACAGGAATTATTGGCACAATGTCAGCGTTGTTTTCTACTTAACGCGCGGCAGCATACCATAGATATTTGCAAATGAGTAATGACATATATTGTCTGATGTATTTTGTGGATGATATTATGACGATTACAGTAAAACGTAAGAAAAGCAAAGTTATCTGCAGCTACAGGGATATTGATAGGGGAATATCAGAAAGGGATGATACGGAAGGAAACTGGCAGGGCTATTGAACCTATTTGGCTATATTCAGCACTTACGACTGATATTAACCCATTAAAAAAATTTGATCGCTCATTATAATGCGCTCTCTAAGTGTATTAAACTAATGCTTCAACATATGTTATCATATTTGTGACTATGTGGCTATACACAAAATTGGAAATAATATATAAAGTAGAAAAAGAAGAAATTGCAAGTGACAAAAATGAAAAAAAATGCTACATATAGTTTTTTTTAAAATAAATATTTTATTAGAAAACTCTGTTATTTGCATATTACGAGAAAATGTAATTAATTTTAATTATTTTGTCATATATTTAGATTGAAGAACGCGTTGTATGGTTGTTCTTGTTGTTATTTTTATGATTCTTTATATCGATTATTATTTAAAAAATTGTTTTGAATCTTAATGTTTCCATTACTCACTTCTATCCATCTTTTATCCATCATTCTAATGAGGAAGCACACAAGTTTTACTTTTACTATTTTATTTTATTATTATGTTATGATAAATTAATTAATTTGTTATTTCGTATTTCTTGCGTTATGTCTATTTTTCATTGAGAGATCTTTCATTGCGATCGACCCTACAAATTGAAGGGCCGCTACTGGAAATGGGTAAAGCTGAAAGCCCGTGCTTCTTTCATAACGGCCGAGTCAGCGTTCCTTTGTTAAGAACAACTTTACTCACGCGGCGATTTTCCACCGTAACTTGGGGGGGGGGAGGGAGGGAGGAAGGGATGATCGCAAGGTATCGAGCGGGCAGAGGGTCGCATCGGCGGAGAGATTCGCCGGGTGGTGGGATCCTCTCGAGCAATACGGGGTGATTGATGCGTCGGAGAGGACTCAGAAGTCATAGCTGGCTCGAGTTTTTCAAGCGACGAGGAGCGGTAGCGGGAACGTTGTAAATCAAAAGGTGTCCGAGTACGAGCGCGCGCGTTTTCCAAACGAAGCTAATCCCTGCGCTAACAGCGCAGCTGCATTGGAAACATTAATTCCTTCGATCGATGGTGAAGATCTAGAAGATGTTAAAGATTTATGAGAACTAAATGCATCAACTGTTTAAGTGTTTAAAAAAAATCTCACGTGTTATAACTTCATATATCCTGATTTCTTAAAATATTTCTCTTTCTTAATTATTTACATATTTCAATTATATACACACCTTGGATAGCACCTTGCGTCACAGATGCGCAAACATTGTTTTATTATACTATATATATTGTACCATAATCTATCAAATATAACGGAGAAAACGCGTTCGGGCACAAGAGGGTAAAAGACAATTCCGTGTCAGAAATGATGATTGATGTTTAGAAAAAGTCGCCGCGGGTTTTTCGCGAAAGAGAAGACAATCGTCGAAAGATTCTAGTTAGAAGAACCTAATGGCATGACATCGTACTTCTCTGCCTTTTATAAGTAATATATATGGAGTGTTCCAAGTATTCCATCATTTCTTTCAGCGTCTCTTTGACCAATTTGCGAAGACAGTTCTTCTGCAGCTAAAATTTAATTGTTATCATCTTGTTTTGCGAGATTTTAAAGAAGGGATTTAATATTATCTTATAAATATAACTATTATAAGTATAAATATCTTAGATATAATTTTAACTTATTCATACTCTCTGATATTCGACATTACGATGCAGTCGTGAGATAAAATATTTCGTATGATTGGAGACATCGCTAGTGAAGCTTCATGAAATCATAAATAGAAGGGTAAAACTCAAGGGTAAAACTTGAGAAGATGCGAGCTTCCTTTTCTATATTTTTTTTTCACGATCGTCAAGACCTCGCGACCGGGCCGTTTGCGTAATGTCCTTGATGAACGGAATCGTTCGCGTGAAGTTTCTATCCAGAATTCGCAAAAAAAAAAACGATCGTTCGCTGGCAGGCGCTTTTTCAAGCTCGCTCGCGTCTTTCTTTTTGCGAACCCATGTGAGAGACTACCTCGAATTTTTTAATTAAAGCACAGTTAAAATCCCTAGATGCCCGGTCTTTTCGTTTTCCGACCGGCTTGCGTCCCGACTTCGTTGCAGTCTTGCACGATGTTACTCGCGGTGCACCAGCTCGTGAAATAAAATCAGCGAAAGGCTTTGCCGAGGCGCCGGAGAGCGAGACCGGATTTCCCTTTCTCCAATTGTATGTGCGAGCGCGCTACCCTCTCTGCGCCCACCCCGTCATTCCCGAGAGGATTTTATTTGTTAAATTGTCCGCATTTCTCTCTCAGTAGCTGCACGTCAAATCGAGCTGAGTGTCTGGCTTAAGAATTTTAATTCAAGTCCTCGAAGCTTTGGACGCGTCAAAATTTTGTGAAGAAAAAGAGTTATAATCCCCCGATTACGAGGCGAGTCTGCCATTCAGCGAAGGGGAATTCTCGACGCGATTTTTGCTCAAGAGGTCACGAAATAGAATCGATTTCCTTGCAACGCGCTGTTGAATTAATGAATTGCGCTTTGTTGAAATTTATTATCCGACGAAATAACGCTTACGCATTGAAAAAAAAAAAATAAATAAATTGATTTTTGCGAATGCGTTCTCAAAATATATTTTTCGAGAACATTTTTTTTCATAAGAAAGCAATTGGCCAGAGACATTTTACGTGGCAGTGAACGTCGTAACGTGATGTTATTGAAAATTGTAAATGCGTCTCGTGTCGTAGTACCGTGCTCGAAAGCAGGCTTCTTATCGGCATTCCTTTCTCCCGGCTTTTTCGAGCACAAATAGGAAAATTCTCGGATTTTAATGCAAGCGGTTTCACGAGCGTTTTTTTTTTGCATGTGGGCTGCTCCGTTGCATAATAAAGCGATTTAGAAGTTTTTTCGCCGGGCGATCGGAAGGGAACAGGCACGGCCTGGACTTCCAATTTCCGCCTCGAGAATCCACGAGCCTCTCGCACGATCTTCTCGCGGCGACGTCGCCGACGTCATTCCCGTTAAGGACGTTTCTTAACGAGGACTCTTCCAAGATCGCAAACGGGAGTTGATTTCGTGAGTTTTACGACGAGGGAGGATCTCTCGAGAGTTCCCCGGGGAGAGTTCTCGCACTCCGACGTTCTCCTCTTACCTGTCGTGTACCTCCTCCTCCTCCCCCTCTCTAACCGCTGGCCTTTCTCTTCTTTCTTATCAATCGATTTTTCGCTGTTCCGCGAATACGTGTGTTGAATGAACGATTAATTCTGCACAGAATAATTAATGCTTTAACTACTTCCCGCACGTGTGAAAAATTTCCAACAAGTCAATCTCTTATATCTCAGTGGCTATGTACTCGTAATCTATTAAATCATCGACTGCAAGTTAATGGATTAAAGTGATTTGTATATATGTTTTGTAAATTTAATTTAACGGAAAATGGTATAAAATTAGTAGAAGCATGCGGTACAAATGCGAAATAGAATTTAATAGAGTGAAACATTGAGATTTTTTCAACGAAGTTCATATAAACGAATAAAATAATTTATATAATAAAGAATAATCGGATACCTGAATTTTTACAGAAAAATTATACTTTGTATAATTCATACGTATCTCTACTTTTATAGAATTATATTGACATTTTGAGACGCAGGTATGTATAAGTCGATCAATAGTGGCACGGTTGTTCGTGAAGTCCGAAGTTTGCGTGAACACGTGAATTAGCTGCTGAGTAGATATAATTTCTTGAGTTCCAGCACAAGCGCTCTCGCGCGCGGATCTCCAGGGGACTTTCGGGAGAATTGCCACTCTTACCCTCCTCTATCTACCCTTTCTCATCTGTATTCCCTTCCTTGAGAGCTACTCCACAATTAATGTAAAGTCTCGAGTCTCTTCATTTTTCGTGTATGTGTGTGCGGTTGTTAAAGAAATATTTCCGCAGGCTACGTCGGAACAGATCAACCGTATCACGTAGCGAGCGTAAAAAGCTTAAGGAAACAGACACTATTTTTTCGCACGTCCGCTCGTGCTGCCAGTCCGCCCGAATAAACAGCGAAGCAGCTAATAAAAAGGTGGACGGTGCAGCGTAAGAAAGCCGATCACCGGGAGGGTGGGTAGGAATTGCAGTCGCGAGAGGGATATAGAGTAGGGGGAGGGTAAAGCGGGAAGAGCAGGTCGATGTGAACAGCGAAGGGGATGCAATCTATAGTCGAAGGGTTGCTGAACTCTCCAAGTGTCAGCCTGAAGCTTTATGCGTCTGCCTCGTCCGTTTTCCCGGAGTTTGCCTTTCTCGTACATGTACGTACACGCACGTACGTTTGTATGGCGTGCGTGTGTGTGTGTTTGTGTGTGTATATATATATTCACAAAACGAAAAGCCGCTTTCCCTCAGCTCGGCCGGCCACGTGTACGGAGATCAAGAAAAGACAAAGGAAATGTCCGTTTCCGGTAACGGATCGTCCGGATACGACGGAAATTGGTTGCTCCTGTCCGGTGAGGAGGGAGGGAGAAAGGGAAAAGGGGGGAAGGGAGAGAAGGGAGCGCGAGGAGGTACGTGTTAATTCACAGGGGAGAAATATCGGACAGGACGTCTCCCGGGGGAACCCGTCACGAAATATGTCCCGTGTCCTCAAGGCATTTCTTTTCGAGAGTTTTCCCTCTTTTCCCATTTTCCTCAGCGTTCTCTCCGCTGAAATTCGTCGCGACGGAGTAGGATTTTCGTAATGGATGGCCTGGATGGGGGAGGAGGGGAATGATTTGCGGAGGTCTGAAGAAAGTTTCGACTAATTCCACTTTGAGAATCCGACAGGGTACAGGTGTGCAACAGCGATTTGTATGACTTTTGCAAATTTGTCGCCACGCGCTGGGAAACAGCCCGCTACGGCAGCTCGCCCGTGTCATCGTACCTACGGGGGCTTTCCGTGACGCAACGGCGCGACGAGAAACGGTCGCGTTGCGCATGTCGGTCTCCGTGTACATAATCGCCCTTGTAACAAGCACGGTACAGAAATGAAAAATTTTCGCGAGTTTGTTAAGGACCAGCGACGCGCGCTCAGAAAGTTGCGCGACAACGCTCGCTGTGAGTGTCGCATCGCGCGCAGGATTTGCAACCTTGAGTTTCCGCGCACCTGTTTCCTCCTGAAATATTTGCGACTGCCGAGAGAACATTTAACAGCAGAAGAAAAGAATACCAAAAAAAAAACGCAACAAGTGAAGCTTTTATGAAATATGATACGTTTCAAAACTCAGTGGTAACTTTTTGTTTTATAAGGAGAAATTATTATTGAATACTTTTGGATCCTAAATTTTATATTTTTTTTTAATTAATAAATACAAGTAACACAATATACGATATACAGAATGTCCGGAAACTCATGCCCGTAATATTTCTTGAGATGATCCGGAAGCTAAAAAAGAAGGAAAAACGATATATAAAAAAAAAAAAAAATTCAAAAATTTATTTCTGAGTTATAACCATTCGTATCGTATTATAATTCACGCAAATTAATTAGTTATTAGACTTACAAGGTGTTCGGAAACACATCTTAAATTTATTATTTTTTTAGTATTTAATAATATATTTTTTAACCACATCGTGTATTATTTAAAATATTTTAATAACAAATCGTAAAGATCATTTTGATCGTATATAAATTCACCTGAAAATCGGCTATAGATGTTAGCGCGAGCTTGCCTCTACGCCTCAGAATGGCAGCCCAATTTACACCGCGCACACGAGTCGGCTCTCGTGAGTTTACGCCACGAATTAGCACAAGGCGCGAATTACCGCTCGCGAGTACAATGCTAACTCGTAATTAAGATTCAGCTTCGAGGAGGATAAAGGATTCTCTTTTGCGCGCACATAGAGATTAAGAGATGTGGGATTTATATCAATACTGATAAATTCTACATCTTGCAATAAGAATAAGAAAAGAAGAAAATTCGCTAGCATGCTCGGATTTAAAAGTCGAAAATGTCGAAATTCGATCACAGCCTGAAGTCATATGAGGCGACCGACGAAGCGACGTTGGTCCTTCTGCTGACGATCACGAGGTTGACAAGAAGTATATTTTGTATCGAGAGGTCGAGAATTGTTGCAAGAATGTAAGTCATAAAATTAAGAAGAGCTATTAGAAGAATCGGCGCCGTAAACAATGGTAAAATTAAATACAAATATAATTTTTATGTGAATTAATTATTAAATTACAAATCAATGATTAAATTACATATTACTAAACAGCCGTTCTGGCTTCATTTCAAGCTATTGTATAAGAACAATAATAAAAAATGAGAATGTAATTGATGTGCAACATCAATGCATTAAAATAAATATTTTTATCTCTTGACATGAAGGAAATAAAGTACAATAAAGTTTTTAGAATTTTACACAGCTATAAAGTAAGATCAAATGATTATCTTCGATAAATTATATATTTATTATCTTTTGAGATGTCATGTTAGTTGAATAATTTGAAAGAGAGCTCAAAAAAATCTTCGAGGGCAAAGTGAGCACGTACGGACGCATAACGGGGAGGAATTAAAAGACCCTTGCGTTCCTAAGGGAAGCAATTTCTCTTCCCAAATCCACTTCTTTCACGCTCATCCAGCCCGGTGCTTCAGCGAAACAACCTCTATAATGCGCTTCATTTCTCGCAGATTAGAAAAATTGTGGAACGTGGAGTGGACGTGTTCTGAAATATACATTCTCTTTCGAGGGTGTCAAATTCTTGCTTTGTGCTTTTTATTACGTTTTTACAATTATTATTTACAATTAGTAAAATCTTTTTATGATTATCTTATACATATTTGTCAGTTTATTTTAAGAGGGAATCTCATGTTTCCGTCAATTTATTATAATTTAAACCTTTTACGAAACTGCGAAATTTTCGGGATACGACATTTCATACGCAATTAATTATTATAATAGGTGAAATTGAGTACAGCGATCGCTCGTATTTTGCAGTGTCACACTTGACAGTCACATCATTATCGACTCATTATTTCAAGATTGTAAATAGAACGTGCGCTTGTGCGATTATCAAACTGAAAATGTGTCGATATATATACGTATTGGAATACAGAAATTGTCTCGTATCATGCAATAGAGCTGTCTTTCTCCTCATCCTCCCGTTTGCTTATCCTTCCATCCCCCTTGTTCTCATTTTGTATTTTTATCGCAACAACAACTCGAGCTATCGTTTCTGCCAGACGAATTCCATTATTTCTATTACGCTGCGCGGCGGCGCGGAATCGAATTAAGCAAACATATCGGACGGAGGAAACGCGTATAGAGAGAGGAAGAGAGAGAGAGAGAGGAGCTGTCGTGAAAATCGTGGTGGTGAGAGCAAGGATGGTTTCAGCGGTTTAGGTTCTGATAAAATGCGATAACGGGACACGGCCTCCGGTATATAACGACGGGGAACGATAACGCCGCCGCAGCGCTTTCACCAACACCGGCAACTCGCTTTTGAGTCTTCTTCGTTTCAGTCGACGTTACCCCTCTCTTCATCGCCACTGTTTCCGCTCTTTTCGACGTTTACGGCGAGTGCCAATCCGCCCGCTCCGTATCTCCGGGGACCAGATCTCTCAGGGAACCGATGCCCGGGTACGGGATAATTGAATGACCGCGTTTGCCTATTATATGGATTAGCAGTCGTGGGATTTATCGGCTTCACTTATTTCGACGATATCGCGCTTGAGAGAATTTTCTAATTACTCCCTACGCCGTTATTATCGAATGGATTTTTTTTTTTACAACGAAGCTGCATAAAAGCGTGGCAAGCTACTTTTTCAAGCTTATAATAACTACGATCCTAGAATATGTACAATGTGTAATTTGATAGTATATTTAAATTCTTAATGCATATAAATCACCTTGTGGAGATGTAACATGTTTCGATAAATTCTGCTTAATCTTTTCACTTTTAAGTGGAACGATCCGTTTGCATATAAATGATTTTTTTTTAAATAATTCTGCCAGAAAATTTGATAATTTTTATGTGAATTTTTCAGTTACAAGCTTTTGTTTGAGACAAATAAATGCATAATATATGTACAATTTTCAAAGAAATATAACTTATTTACTGGAGCTTATAGCCTCTTGTCTCACTTAAAAACTTATATCTGGGAAATCAGCATGGGAGTTGAAAGATTAAGTATATATACGTAATCTAAATCTCTTGAAGATGTAACATATTTCAAAAATTCACACCTTTCCGCTCTTTGAAGCCATTTGTCGACGTATTGACAAACGCATCTACTATTACACCTTACAATCGTCGCTTATAGATATCGCGGCTATCTGCAGAATGGTGAGTGTCTGGCGTTATCGTCTGTTTCCACTACTGAAAATCAGAGACGTCCATTCCCTCGCGTGTTCCGGATTATGTCGGAATCGATCAGTTTCCGTAACTTCCTTTTTTGCTGCTGCCAAAGTGTCCATAACTACTCCTCGTCGCAAACAAACGACAATACCAAACGTAAAAATTTTATTTCTTTTTTTGAAAAAAAGAAATGGAAGTGATAACGAGAAGAATAGAAGCGTGAAATGTGGTGGATTTAACCCGATTCAGCGACATATCAAGAATCGTAAGTTAGATATCAGACAATTTAAAGCTCTCCAGAGAATTACGAGTATAACTATGAAGCGTCCCTATTTATCATTCTGCATATAAAAGTATTACAATAACTAAAGATATTAAAAGTATTGAAATAATAAAATTAGATAGATAAATAATCAGAAAAATAAATATTTTAACTATGTACATGTCAGACACATAAAGAGTCAGAACAGGAGACACGATATATATTTGAGTTTTCGCGTTTCGTTTAAGATGCCTTTTCTGAGCTCTATGTCGTACTTCCGACATATGATTTACTTCCAATTTCATTCGTCCTTCTCGTATCTCTTTTGTCGCTTGATTACAGAAGTTATAGCTCGAAATACGAGCCTTGTACTACATACAGACAAGTATTACATGTATCGTACGACAGCCAGCACAAAAGCCGTGAGAGAAAAGAGAACGAAAGAATGGATATTACGAGGAAATGATGTACCGCCTCGCTCCGCTGAAACCATTCGTGAAAACCGACCGGTGGTTTCACGCGAAGAACTGTAGAAATTGCTACCGACTTCCTATCGTTTTGAAAGGAAATCGTAATTTCGCAACAAATTGCCCTAAAACGTACTTAGCGCTTTTCAATCTGTTTTTTTCGCTCGTATCTCGTTTTTATTCTCTTATTTAATTTTTGCACGTGTTATTAGATTACTGTGAAATGTCAGTTTTACATGTGTTAACGATCTACCAGTAGCTTTTGAAAAAACAAAATATATGTAATGGAAAAATGTTATTAGTATTTTACACGTTTCTTAGGGTTTCTTTAGAATTTTTTTTTTTAATTAAATGCAGTATTAAGCTTAAAGATATACGAAAATACTTTCTGTACTTTAAAATAATTGATCCATGAAATAATCGCTGTACAGATCTTATTAAGAGTTCCAATTTTGCCATTACGATGTTATCGATCGTGCGGATTAATTTAGATTTTAGATGATCCGATCATTTACATATGTCATGTTTGCGGGTGCTTCGCCAATTCGAATGTCGCGTATTTCATCGAATTCTCATAATTGATTAGAACATTGTTGCTCGCGCATACGCGTATTAGCTCATCGGCGCAATGCGACGCATTCGCGCGGCTTTACCGGCTTGCCTAAAATCTGTCACGTACTTGCTAAGTCGACTAATGATTCGACTAATGATTCATCAGCCGTGCCTGTTGCGAAACAGTTTGCCTAATGAGTGACGCCATCTTCTTGCCTCACCGGTGCTCCGCATCGGTGCGTATTGTTGCGGCTGATGGAACAACCAAAGTTTCTAGCTCATTAATTATCACCGAGCTTGCGTATCACGGTATCATCGCGCCAGAATGGACGAAGCTGTTGGTAATTAGTATTGCCTCAATTAATGACGCTGGCGCGACTACGACCGTGATTGGTGTCTGGTTCAGAACAACCCATAACAAAACGTAAATTTACGACTATCGAACTTTCGAATCTCTGTATGAGGGAAAATGTGAATTTCGAGTGAGTTTCTATCTGAAATGCATTCAAAATTTATAGTCATTATTTTTCAACATCATTTTTCGATGATTAAAAATTATAGAGCAAGAACAGTTCTTGATGCTTTATAATTTCAATATAATGTAATTTAAATTATGATTTAATTAATATAATGTAATATAAATTATATTTTTATTTTTCTCTTCGCTTTTCTCAATAGCGAATTTATAAAATTTACGAGACTTTTACCATTTAAAAAATGTATCTTAACGATACATCTCAATTACTTCGCATGGTACACTAGCTCATTGGGAATGGGAAAAGGGATTGTCCATCATAGTAGGCGCTAAGTGCGAAAGGGTTAATCTGCAGGCTAATTTAGGCAACTGCCGCGATAGCCTCGCGCAATTAATCGTCCGTGATTCTCGACATTGATACGCGAGCGGCCGGCGTCGCGACGTGATAACGTAATCGTCCGAGAAATAATGGCCGCCCAAGGAATAAAGGCGACTGTTTAGCGCGACTTGTCGCGGGGAAATTAGGGCTCGGCGTTTTTATCGCGCTTAAATGCACGCTACCCTTAATGAGAGGGGAGGGCGTGCCAATAAAATACGGGCGTTTTGCGGAAGAGCATGCTTGTTCACGACATGTGCGTGGACGTTTATAGACCGACGGGACTAATAGAGCGACGGTCGATATTAACGTTAAACAGTCGAACATCGACGGAGTTATTTAATAGGTTAATTGTTAATTGATATACGCGCAGTGCGCGAAATGTATCGTCCATCGCGCTGTTGGTCCGCTGGTAATTTGTAGTAAATATACCTATCTACGTATTGGATATCGAGCGACTGAAATGCAAGCTGATGAAATATAGAACGTAACGGGAAACGATCTTGCGAATATTCTCCCGAGACGTTACATGGTGAATTACAATATTAATTGTTTTTCGATTACCTGATATCGTTCTACTGCAGTTAATCTGCAAGCATATAACATAGCAGGATATTGGATTCTTTAATAATTAAAAATACCGTATCGTATATTGCGAACATCGTATAAAAAAAAACGTGAGTTTACAGGTCTCAAGTATCAAGAGGATGAAAAGAGAAAAAAGGGAACAAAATAAGGCAGACTAGAATTTCGAGACAAAGTGCCATCCTGATCTTCTTAAAAAAGAAAGGTTTTGAATGTGCGTGTAACGTATACAATTGTATACAATTTGAGGTTGTATATACATATTTTTAGTACCTATATATTTTTTAGTTTATTGTATATTATACAATACAATGAATACGTTTGTATTATTATATTGCACAGAAACTTTATAATTTAATGGTATGCATAAGTTTCAACATTAAAGTTTGTGAATCAAGAACATAACGGATATTTTACGAACGTATCTTCTCTGCGCTAGGAGATGAGACAGTCTGGGATCTGGTTGCAATTCAGATGAGCAACGCACGTCTGCGCGACATTGTCGATGTAAATCGCGTATTTATCCCGTGCGATAACGAGAGTAGAGTTCAAGAAAGCGTACCTTGGTTGTTATAAGTTTGCGGAAGTTGGCGAGATTGAGAGACAGAGTGAGAGTGTGAGAGAGAGAGAGAGAGAGAGAGAGAGAGAGAGAGAGAGAGAGAGAGAGAGAGAGAGAGAGAGAGTTCACGCCCGGTTTAAATAATAATTCCACAGAGAGATATTCTTCTCCCGCTCATTCTTTGCCTCTCGATAGTCAGGGATCGCAGCTGCGCCCCTCACATCCTGACCTATTAAACTTACTTTTCTCCTCGTTTCACCCACGCCCTATCTCCCTTTCCCTTTGCATCGGAAACTGCGAGTCGCCGACCATTCAGAGCAAAGTCCGGATGCAGATGCAGCTGCATCGCGTCCGGTCGTGCACGGCTCGATAACGGCGTGCTACTTTCTCGCGACTGCGACCTTTGCCGGGGGCTCGGCGTGTAATAAATATGATAGCAACGAATCGAAAAATCGGGAGGGATAAACGCTTCCCATCTGGGAGCTTCTACTTTCATCGCGAATTGTCGGGCAACAACTTTGGAAAGCTACGTAATTAGAACTCGGCTCCCGACTTCGTTAACGAAGTGGGCATTAATAACTTTTAATTGCGAAGAATCGCGCGTATACTTTTAGAATCGCGTAAAATCGTTTTTAATTTTATTTTCATATTCTCAAGTTGATCGCTGATGCCAAAGATTATATAATTAATAACTTATTTATTATGCATGTCAATTGAAATATCACTTCGTTGCTTCAAAATTTGAATTTAAGTTATTTAAATATTTATATTGCAAGCGGCTTTTCAATTAAAATTTCTCTGAAATGCCATCAATTTACATCGAGCACCGGCAGAAAACTCGACCGTCAGTTGCATCGGAAGATGTAATATATCTTATGAAAACGTCAAGAGAGCTCCTACGAACCTATAAAGTTCGACTTCCTACTCCGCCGACGCGTCCGCGTACTACCGAATCTTCCAGCACGAATATCAGTGGATTTCCAATCCGCCCCGCCCGCGCCGGTCGTTCGTTTCGCCTCGTACTTGGCCTAAAACCCTCGTAATAGGAATGATCCATCGAAATCCAAGTTTCTCCATTTTTTGCTAGAGAAGCTCGATTTCGCTTTCATTTTTGCTTGCATCCTTTTCGAATGTAAAATATATTCCATTAAAAAGTTTACATACTTATTTTCATTGATCTGACATTTAAAAAAATTTATTTAATAAAATAAAATTACGGACAGAGATACTTCAGTTTTTCTTTAATTACGTAATTTATATATCTAATTTTTCTTTCCTTGACGAAAATGGTGCCAAAGTTTTTATTAAGAAATTAATAAATATTTCGACATATTTCTTTAGTAATAAATTTTATAACATTTACTTTTTTATATTTTGTCTCTTTTTCTCTCTCGATAAATCTAAATGCGTCTTTTTGAAATAAGATCGATGTTTCGAAAGATTTGAACATTTTATAAGTGTGTAAGAGGGTAGCATGTGTTGGAGTGTGGATTTACCCCTTCCATTGGAATCGACTTATCGAGTGAGACGGGATCAAGCCGAAAACAACATCTGTGGAGTGTCGGCTTCAGATAGACGCTGGAGCCAACCAACACCGTATTCGAATCCGGGATCAAGCCTTCGTCCGGTCCTGATCGTAAAATCTCGGGGGAGCGTCGTGAAACTTAAAGCCGCGCACACCTGTCCGCCTGAAGCATTCATGCTCGCAAGTTTCGCAGGATAAGCGCCTGGAACGCAATTAAATGGTTAATCCGTAGAAATTCAGACGACGGCGATATACCGTTGCAAATGATATCTCCACGGTACCTCTTCTTCGCTCTTAATACTTCCCCCCATTTCATTTATCCGATACTATCGACGTTTCGAGCTACTTTAGAACTTACGAAACGTATTGCTGAAGTTGGCTAAGTCGAAATACTCACATTTGTTACGTAAGCTTCTCTATTGTACACAATACGTTTAAAATTTAAACGTAATCTCGAGAATTAAGGTGAAATTTATTAAAAATACGAAAAGTAAGTAAGGAGATTTATTAAATATTAAATGAGAGAATTGATGTACACTTCTAATCTGTATCTTATTCTTCATACATTACATTGATGATTGGTTACTGTTTATAACGTGATACTTTGAAATTGTTAGATATTTTTTTCATTTTAATTAATAGTGGACGAAATACAACGGACAGATTTTATATATTCCTATACCGCGTATTCCGTTTGCAATTACGTGCAAGTATTTTCGACTGAAATGAGGCTATCCGGATGCTGCGAGGTGTTGCGATAGATGATGAGCGAGCGAGCAGTGAATGAAAGGAAAGGTCCATTACAGTCGAGAATCCCTATTGCTAGCCAAGACAAAAATCTAAGATGATTGTCTTTTGTTTCAATGAACGCCGATTGAAAACAGCAATAACAATTTCTAAGAAGGAGCAGAAGTAAGATGCAAAATCGAAATGCTGCAATATTACGGCAGATTAAAATTAAATATACATTGCGTAGCACTTTGAACAAAGCTTTAAAACTAATAAAATCGTAATGTTAATATTGAAAAGGAAATTTAATTTGCTATTTTTTTAAATATTTAATTCCGCCTTTTTTCAGCATTATCTCGAAGTATCTTTATCGTTGTTTTAGCATTTTATAAAATTGAAATTTTCGAAGTGCGATAAATTTTTATGAATAGTGAATTGTGAATTTTCACATATTGTAAAAATAATATACCGAAAGAATAATTATAAAGCGTTTGCATATATATTTGTTTAAATAAGCTTGTTTGACAGAAGTTTTCGTCGCTATTACTCCAAACGATCACAAATTAAGACTGCTGACGCAGCTGGTAACTTCGCGTTTACAGAAAACCGGGAACTTCTGCAAACTTTAGAAGTGGAACACAAATGGTGGCAAGGATCAAATGGGTCGTGTCTGTTTGATCGAATTGACGAGACGACTTCGACCGATCTGCTAATTCGAGTTAATTATTGCTTCGAGACGATATACAGGCTCGCGTCTATTTAAAGCAAAAGCTATTACATGTATATTTTCTTACATGCAATATTTATTTGAAGAGACATATATATATATATATATATATATATATCGTTATTTATCTTGTAGTTCGACTTCGTGTAAGTGTCATAAAGTGACAATAATCCTGAGAATCACATGGTGTGCGAAAGCCCACTACGTCGGGAAGCGCGATTTTCTGAACTAACAACAAGAGTCTTCCTACCGAAAGGGAGGGTTGCTGCTATATAGTTGGAACGCGTAAGGGGGCGCCAAACGGCTTCGCTTATTCAGCATTTCGCCGACTATCCTGCGAGCCTTTAAAGACGATGTCACAATGGCACGGAACGGAGTGGCTATTATGCACGGTCCAGGAGCTCAAAGTCGTACCCTCCTCGCGCGAATCGCGCGATGGCAATAGTAATGACTGCAGTGGATGGAAGGAGGAAACACGGTTATTTCCCTCCGGTCCTAGAGGGGCGGGAGGGTGGCGAAAAGAGAATCCACTGGATAGTTGTTAACCCTCCTTCTTCCCCCATTCCCTGCCCCTCCCGTTCCCACGGGACAATCGTTCGTAGCTCGACCGGGAACAAGTCACCAGTGGTGCTTTTACGCGAATGAATTGCGAAAGCGCGGCTGTCGAGCATGTATTTACTCTATGTTTTAAGCCCTTCGGCTTGTGCATTATTATTACGAGCATGTGGAGCAGCAGTAATTATTGTTGATTTACGAATGCGTTAAACGCGAGAGAGCATCTGGCAGCTAGATGCATTGCCGCGGGCACATGAAAACGAAGTTCATGTGTCGAATTTCGTCGAGTCAATGTCACATCAATTAAAATCACTCTCGTCACGTGAGTAGGTCGCAGCTACGTGTGAAATCGCGAAGGATGGACAATTAATAGCCGTACATGTATTCGACAATCGATCAATTAATGCCGGTCGCTGCGAGATGATCCGACGAATTTATATCGTGGCAATTATAATCACAACACTCCTGTCAGACAGAACATTTTCGACGCATATTTATTTTTGAACGTGGCTACACTTAACATCAAAATAATCACATAATGTACACACATATAGTGACACATATACGTGCAAAAATTTGGTCAGATAGATTTTTCACATTTTCTTACAAAAGCGAAGACCGAAAGAATTTTGATTAATATTAAATATAAGGATACGTCATAAAAAAATAATCTAAGAAATGAATACTTAGATATGTATATTTAGTTAAAGGATTACTGAACTAGCTAAAGAAGCTCCTTTTGTACAAATCGATGATAATTAAAAAGATAATTAAATAATATATTTATATATTATTATATATGTTTAAATACATAATTAATATATTTAA
The DNA here is from genome assembly GCF_000956235.1 of Wasmannia auropunctata. Classification (NCBI taxonomy): domain Eukaryota; kingdom Metazoa; phylum Arthropoda; class Insecta; order Hymenoptera; family Formicidae; genus Wasmannia; species Wasmannia auropunctata. The sequence continues at coordinate 44,826 of NW_012027154.1, read as the reverse complement.
TTATAATTATATGTATATTTTTATAAATGTATTTTATTTAGTTAAACGGAAAGTTCGTTCCGGTTTTGCTAAGAGATAGCATTAGTATAAATACAAAAAAACCGAACAATTCAATACGTTATCATATAACAAGCAAATGTAAAACTAATAAAAAATTAAAGTGTATGTTTAATGCATGTAAATTTTTAAATTAAAAAATGCTTTAATAGATTATTTTATTTTAATATTAAAGTATTACAAAAAAACATATAACTTATATTATGCCGCAATATTAATTAATACGCATAATTATATCTAAATAATGGCTATAGCCGGCTGTTGCGTAATTAAAAATATTTTTAAAAAAATTTTTTGTAATATTCGGCATAATCGACAAAAATGACATAGAAATATACAATGCAATATATAACAATTTCCTTTAAGGTCCCTCACGATATTAATATTGTACTCCCAAATGATAATATTAGCATCAAAATTATTAAACTACTTGTCAATTTAATTGTAATATTATGTAGTCCGGATTTAGTTTCAAGCTGCGTTTCAAGACCGACAAAATATTCTGCGTGCAATTTACCTAAACTAAAAATTCTAAGATTCACACGAAAAATATTATTATTAAGCATCAAAATTGGCTTTAGATCGCATTTGGCTTTTCTAATCTGATTTGAACGTCTCATGATCTCGATTAGATTTCATATTAACGTTTGCTGATATTAATATCTTAATATTATTAAAACATATAAAAATACTTTTCAATGATATTAAAATAAAGTAACTTATTACAAGAGCATTTTTTAATTAAAAAATGTATATATACCTAAATTAGAAATCTTTTTACTTAATAGTTAAGATGTAATTCGGTGAATCCAGTTTATATGTGAAGAAACCCTAGTAAACACTCCGGGTGTATTGCTAGGGCAAAATGCGTCTCCGTAACTCACAATACCAACTTGAATGTACCTGCCATTTTCTGTTACGATGAGAGGGCCACCGCTATCACCCTGAAAATGAAAAATAAAATAATAAATTTATGAAAAGATACTACCAAAGTTCATTTACTAAAGCTGGCTAAAATGGTTAAGTTGATTCATATTCATATGCCTGTCAGAGTATTCTACTTAAACTTAATTCATTTTATAGTAATATATTACAAAGTTTTATTATTTGTGATTATTTTACCTGACAAGCATCTCGTCCCAATCCTGCGGCCGTGCAAATGTGCTTGTCAGTGACGCCGTGCCATTTGGCTTTGCATACAGTATTTTGAATAATCGGTAAATCGGCGTATTTAAGCTTTTCCGTCCCTCTACTGTCCTTGTGGTCTTTTCCCCATCCCATGACAATAGCATATTCATTTGCATAACTTTTATTTACATGAGCGAGCTGTATAGGTTGAATAGTATCTAAAATGGAAAAATGTTTGATTTAGTCATTTCTTAAAATCAGTATTGCGGCATGACATATACGTTCGTAATATTTCTTTTGAAATTTTATAAATTGTAGTATTTTTTTAGCATGTACTAAAGATTATAAAAGAAGCTATGTGCAATATAATTTTTAATTATAAAGTTCCTTTTCCGCACTTGTCATTTAAATTGTTATTCACTTTCCGCATATTTTCATAGAATATATAGATCGAATAGTAGGTAGGTATAGATAAGTATAAATATATATAATAGTTATAGTAAGATATAATAGTTATAGTAGATAGGATAGAACAATTAAATAACATACGACGTGTAAATTGACGCAAAATAAGAAAGGAAATAAAGAAATCTATTTATTAAGAAATAATTTATATATACTTACTGGAAAAGGGAATATCAGTCGGCATGTAGAGTAAGGCAATATCGTTGTGGACAGCCGGTGTCTGTTTGTAGTTCGGGTGTACAAATGCTCGAGTTGTAATCATTGATACACCGGGGCCTCGAAGGAAATCGTATTTTATACCAGACTTGTCGATGATGCCGAAAACTACAAAAAACTTTCGTGGATGTTTCACTGCGCAATGGCCGGCTGTGAGAACCCATCTTCTATTTATGATTGTGCCACCGCATTGTCCACTTAATCCGTTACCAAAAAGTTGATGTACTACTGCCATAAATGGAAATTCTCCTATGCTTGCGTAATATCCGCCTGCTATTCTAGTTGAGTCTGCATCTGTCATTTAAGAAAAATGTCAATCTAACGAAAATAAGAGGATGAATCATTCGTTTTCATAAAAGCTTTGATAAAAGTAAATTGTAAATTGTGTGCAAAAGTCATATGTAAAATTATATTATTTTTTAAATAAAGTAGACTATTTAAATATTTTATTATTGTAATCATTAAATTATGGAAATTAATAATGCAATTATTGGGTTGACTGGAAAGTTCATTTTGTTTTTTTGTTAAGAGATAACGTTAGTATAAATAAAAAAAACAAGAACGAATTTACCGTTCAATCCAATAATTACCTAATATTTATATTCGGATTTTATTAAAGAAAAAACCTTTATTTAACATAGGTAAAAATAATATAAATTTGCAGCAAATAAAATTCATAAAATTGTACGCATTGATAAAATTAATCAAAATTTTTAAAAATATATAATATAATTTTTATTATTTTTTGCTCACCATTGATATCCACATCATCAATATTGATATTCGAATCGGGATAGAATGTGCCGTTTTTGAATGTCAATTCGAACGTAAGAAGTTGACTTTGAGCGTATTGACATACAGTTAAGCTGATTAGAAATATTGTCGCACTTTTCAGATCCATGATTGTTCTGCGCGCTTTCCCTGCAAATTTCTTGTCTATGTAATTGTGCCGATATTTGTCCAATAATTATCAACAATAAACAATTATTAAAACTCTTGACAACTATTCTAAGAGATAAATCAATTTAAAAATTTTAGAAAATATTGCTTGCAAATATACATTGTAATAAATATATGGCATAAAGGATATTAGCATACATTATTTTTAATTATTTTACAGTTAAAGGAATACGTTTATACGTGCTTTTACAAAAATTTTTGATATTTATTTTTTATTTTTTATTGACTACTACATTGTTCAAACGGTACGGTAAAAATTAGGAATTTGCCTATTTAAATATTGAAATTCGGAACACAAAGCACAAAAAAATTGAGATTTTCTTATAACTTAAAAATGATTAATCTTCTTATTATTATCGACCTACAAATTCTTGCAAATATTATTAATATTACTTACCTTTTGGTTATTGGTATTCCACAAATGTGTGTTACTTGTGTAATTTTCGTAATATTCCAACGTTGCTCCAACGAAACTTTAATTTAATGTGCGACTGTCGTTAATGCCCAATTTGCAGATAATATATGGGACTAACGAGGTCAAAATGTAATGAAATATCCGAAAGAAATGTCGCAACGATCATTAAGTGAATATATTTTGTAAGCACGGAATCAAATTTATGTCCAATCAGGCGATTTGCAAACGTATTCTTTTATCGCCTGAATATCTATGCGGAGAGAATTGTTTTGTTATATTTTACTACAAAATTTTGTACAAATTTTATTTTAATTTGCCAATCTTTGGAACATTATTGGTAACGATAGAAATATTTGAAATATAGAAAAGACATTCTATAAACTACATTTAAAAAATTATTAAACAGATTGTTAATTGTTTTAAAGCAAAATATTTAAAAGTAACCAAAAGTAACAGATAATTGTCGAATATAGCCAATCAATTACTGTGTTGCATGGTAAAATTATGTTGAGCGACTAAGCGACTTATTGTTAGTCAGATTGAAAATATGCAGTATTGTAAAAATTATATAAGATACATGTTTATCTACTACTTAGCATTTATTTTGGCATTATTATTTAAAATAATGAACAATTATAAATTGCTTAATATTTTACAATTTTGTTGAAATTTTATTATAATGTATTTTAGTAAAATTTTTAATCAAAACATTTGTTATTTTATTTTTTATTGTCGTAGATGTAAATAAATCACCAAATTCTTTGAAATATCATATTTATTTTACATTTATTTCATGTATGCTCTACGCCTGAACACTCTTGTTACCAGCGTCGTACTGTATAATGCGTTCAATTCTTCATGACATTCTGATGTTACATGTACACTCAAACTTTGCTCTTAATATTACACGATCTAGAACATTCTCTGCTTCACGATACGATCGAGACTTGTTAAGTCAATGACATTAACGAAAAGTGACGCGGTAATGTCTTGTAAAATTCGCGAGAATTATTATCATATAAAAATGATATATTATTCGACAATTTTCTACAATAATTTTTATTACAACTTACTCGTGTATTGTTACGTGACGTGCCTACTTGTAAGAGACTCGACGAACTGCGGCTGCAGTCGAAGGACTCTTTATTTAAATCGAAACAATAGAGATATGTCAAAAAAGTCTTAGGGCAAATAAGTCATTGGAAAACACTTGAAATTCTTAGTTGCTGAGAAAAACACTTGAAAGTTTTATTGTTAGTCGTGGAAAAAAACACTTTTAGGGCTAATGGATAATGAGTCGTTGGAAAATACTTAGTTGCTGTATGGACAATGGACCTATAATGGCTTTCTTATCTTTACGATGTTATTCTAATCACAGAAAAGCATTGTTATCTTAAAAATAGGCGAACGATGATTTTACAGTCTAAGCACCTCAAATTAAGGAAGGAAAAAAGAGCGAGCTATAAAAACGTTTGTTTCTAATTGCTCTAGCCAGATTGCCGCGGCTTAATTTAGAGGCCTCGTTTAACAGCCGGGATGGAAATTTCGGAAGAACGTGCGCCCCGAGCACTCGACGTTTTCCCGATTGTTTTGCGCCGCGCGATGCGTCCAAGCGTGGTGGGTAAAATAGAGTCGTGCTTGTGTGCAATTGCACGCGTGCAATCTGCATAAATTTAGAGATTTCGCGCTCTTGTCGTCCCTTCCGGAAGATTCACGTCGTGTTCCGCATTCAATTACAGGGGTAAACGACACACCCGCCGTGCGAGGAGGTCTCGCGACGTGGCGAGAAGCATATCCGGCGAGCCGGCATTTCTGGCACCGTTAACGACGGCACAATAAAATTTCACTATTGAATATATTTTTTATTATTGTCGGGTTTTTTGACGCCTGCTCGGCTGATACAATTGTTACAAGCATAACCATAATTAGAAGTATTTCTCTTAGATTTCAAATTTAGTAATAGATTAATAAATAAATCTCTTATATCAAAGAATCCACGATTTTTTATTTAATACTTTTGTTTATTTAATACTGTACAATTTTTTAGTCTGGTAGTATTGATTAATAAAAAATTGATAAGCATTTTTGTTTTGCAATCATTATTTGATGAATAAGGAGTTTGTCAGAGACCGAGTTTATCGTTCTCAAAAATAAGATTTAATATAGCACATCAGAATTCTTTTTAAAATTTCATACGTTTTTACTCGTAATTTTATGGACATTGGATAACTGATCATATTTTATTTTCCATTGATCGTACAGTACAATAACAGTACAATACAGTACAATCGTACTTATTCAAAATCTTTAATGGACTTAAATGTAAATGATAAAAGACCTTTTGATTTGTTTAAGGGATTATAGGACCTTTGCACGAAAAAAGACTTTACAGTAAAATGCTTACTTATTAATTGAGAACTTAAGATAAATAAACAAATGGACAGAAATAAATACTTAAAGATACATAAATAAATAAATTTTTATAAACATGATCTTTAAAGATTTTATGAAAAAATGACGCATAAAAAGTTACAAAAAATAATTAAAAGTTATAAATAATTAAAGAATGTTATTTTATTTTATTATATTTTTTATTTTGTACGATTTAGCGAAAATCAAACATAATTTTTTAAAACCCTAACAGCGTTCTCTTCGTAAATAATAACTTTATTGAACTTTATTAAACTTTTAAAATAAATTTAAAACAATTTTTGAAAGTATCAATAAAAATTTACCTCTACCTCTATTTCAATTTTTTTATTTTGATATTTTTGGCATTAAAAATAATATTTTAAACTCTAAACCCGAGCATGTTTTCGGTACTTTGTCCTCATTAGGTCGCGAAAATGACGAGAAAATATTATTTATATAGAAAAAAGGAAGAATAAGCGACGGTTCTTTTGTATTGTGCCGAGCATGCGCCACTTGAAAACGATCAAGAGCCAAGTTTGCTGTGCCCAGGCCGGAATCCGGGCTCGACATTGCAGCTGCGCCATCGGCCGATGACGCAACTCGATTATACAGCACACCGAGCAATAGAACGCAGTTGCGGCACGGGTGCAATCTCCGCCGCTCATTATTTCATTTGAAAGTACGATGTCGAGAAAAGTGTTAGCGCAACAAGGCAGTAGCCATTTTAATAAAGAATCACCGCGACGAACGGCAGTGGATCTCGAGCGAAACGCTTAATATCTCCGAAGGATAAACTAGCTTCTGACAATAAATATGTAGATTCTATGCAACTTTCAATATCTCGTAACAGATTGTATCTTTATTTTCTCGTGTCCTAATAATGAAGCGACTAAATATTCATATCGCGGGCGCAAATGAAAAACCCGCGAACGAAAAACAGCATAAAAGTATAGCTATAACAAAATAATTTCATATTCATAATCCGCGTTCGAGAATATGCTCCAAAAGTCGATTAAATATTCTATAGATAAATCGTTTATAATCAAATGCGCATCCAATATTTTATTACATAAAATAACCGAAGGTGATAATTGTGAGAAAATTTATTGACTTTTTATACTAAATATTGTATACGGGTTATCTTTATTGTGAAGAAAACCAACAGAAATAGTCAACTTAAGATACTTGCAAAAACAAGAAAAGTAGAATATTGGCACTCGTAGCAAAAGAATAGATAGATCTGCGGCAAGTCGTTTCCTCGCAATCATGATTTTGAGTTTGAGACGAGCTTTGTTCTAAAAGTCAATTGAACTTCTTATGGGCAACTACGGGCAACAGAACGGAACAAGGTTTCCAATCCGCGCGTTCGTCGGGCGATCGCCTTTGCTCGCGCTGCCTTCCACACGAGTCCGAAATCTATCCCGACATTGCGGCTGTGCCGAACGGTGACGTAACCGACCGGGATATACAGTATGGAGCACAATGGCCTGTATGTAGGTCGTGGTGTCAGTGCCACCCCCTCTCCCACCGCCTCTCTATTCCTCGCCGGGGGTTTGCTGCCTCGATCCCGGCGTGCCTGGAAAATCTCCGCGATATCCGCCGGACGCTGTCCCCTTCCCGTCTCCACGTCCGGCTCCTACGGCGCTATCACAGCCAATTTGACCATTCGCATTCGCGCGGATCGCCGCAATTTCAAGTCCGCTAATGAATGCGGTCGCGGACAAGCGGACCGACATCCCGAAGCCGCGGCCTGGCTCCGGCGAAGTTTCGCTTCGCTTCCTGGGAATCATCTGCGGCGCGACCTGGATTCGCCAGAGCTACGGCCACGCTATGACATTCTTCCTTTCCTTGCAACAGCGGTTACAGAGAGAACTTGCTATATTTGATCCCTTAAATCTCTCGATTCAATTGTAGTTATTGCACTTGGTCTTAATAAACCAGAAAAATTTTTCACATTTGGGAATTTGTTCCGCGTAATATCATGATAACATTTTGAACAATTGTCGCAACGTTCAATTTATATTTGTAATATTTATTTACTTAAATAATGTTGTGTGTACGATTATTGCGTGAGACACTAACAAAAGACGAATAAGTGACCTAAATATCATATTTGTCGATAAGAGTTAAAATTTGGATTGAAGCATTTAAGCAATTGGAATTTTTTTAAAATTAATTCGTATTATTATATTGTAATATTATACTGAATAAATATATATATGTTATATATATTGTCGATAAAACATAATTTTGAAATATTTTTTCAAAACTTGTCCACGTCGTAGTTAATTTTACGAATTTTATGACTATCATAAAAAAGCGGCTCACTTTATTTTATCGAGTTTTTAATATTTTAAATATCGAAGCGAATATCCTATCTTTTAATATTTTATTTTACATATTCACACAAGATCAAATTACTACTTTTATAAAGCTTTTTTTTGTTGAGTACCGTAATTTAATAATTTATCAAACTTTCTAACCAGAAAAGAATTTAAGACTCATGCTGTACGTCGTTATACCGATGAACGCTGAGAGGTACGAGCGTGCGAGCGAGCATACATTTTTCACCCGAAACACGAAATATCCAGGCGAAGTATGGAGGAGGGTAGAATTAAGTAGGTAGTTTCCCGGGCTGCATTTTTCGTTTTTGGGGTGCAACCCGCGCGCTATCGTGCCGTCTTATACTCACTATCGTCGTTGCGCTTGAGCGAACGCGAGAAAGAGAGAGAGAGAGAGAGAGAGATATGCAACGAGGATAGAAAGCGAAACGCTCGAATTCGCGCAGCGAACGATTTAAACAGTCCGAAGCCCCACCCGTGCGGAGCGAGACTACTCCTTTTCCCAGGACAAGTCGCATCGTCCCTTAACTTTTCCCATTCTTTCGTCGGTCTGGGCTCGCAATTCTGTGCCTCTCCTCCATTCTTTTTGCTCCTTTCTTTCGCCACGTCGCTCCCTCCCATTCGTTTCAGAGCTGGAAAACCCATGTTCCATCGGCCTTGTAGCTACTGCCTACGGTCCTCTCGCGATGGTCCCGTGTTTTTGACGGCGATACTCCACGTCTTTCTTCGCTTCGACGTACCTTATCCGCCGGATTCTCGCGATTTCTTATTGCTTCACGGTAAAGTAGGGTCTTCTTTCATTTCAGTTGCCCCTTCCCCCCCTTCTTCGTCTCCGGGGATTGTGCAATCGTAATAATTCTATTGGAAAAACGTTTAAAAGGTCTTTAATGAAGCTTGACTGTAGCTTGATCTTTGTGCACCCGGTGATCACTCGACGTTAGGATCATTGAGATATAGGAGATTATATTAATAATAATAATAATAATATTAGTAGAATATAACTAGAAAAATTATTCAAATAAGATTATTATTATTTGAATAATTCTTCTAGCGAGAAAATTCCGAGGCTGTAATTATAAAATGAAACTTTCTTCGATTTTCTTTAACTGAAATATAGCCGTTATTAATTAATGGCTATTTAATGAATATTATTAGATAGTCCATATTGTTTGCTAAATAATATGTTACTTGTGTCATTTTGTTATTGTCTCGTGTTACGCATACGTTTAAGAGTAAAATTAGATCGAATTTAATATAATATTAAAATAAATTTCAATTTTCGAATGCTGCACGGAGAGACTTTTGTTTTAAAATTTACCCTGAAAATCATGTTAATCGTAGGACAACATATTTCGACATATTTTATATGATTTTCACTATTTTTTTAAATATATACTACACAAGTATATTGCAGTGTACAGTAAATTTTATTGTAGTGTACAGTAAAATTTGTCGAAATACTATGTTGTCCCACGATAAACAAAATTTTCAGGATAAATTTTAAAAGAAAATTCTCTGCTATGTGTTAGTTTCACATACGTAGATAAAGTATACATTTAAAATTGATAATGAAAACAGCAAATTTACCGATTAAATTATCATAAGGGAATTAACTGCGCTTAATTTATCGCAACAATTTCTGTATTTCGTAAATCTTTTATTGCAAAAGGTTTGTTAAATTGCGTTGATTAATGAGTAAATAATCCCCGACTCATTTATTTAATATATTCATCAGGTTACAAGAATCTCTAAAGGTGCATCCACATTATTCATCGAACCTCGAAACGAAGCTTCGAGCCGAATTTCTTTACAGGTGCCAAATTCCTTTACAAGATTCGATACGATTATGTGGACGCATGCTCGACTCGCGATCGGAACTCGATTCGAGATTTTGCTCGATAATGTGAACGCACCTTAAAAATACGCCAAGAATCGATATTCATGGCACACTATTGACGCATAAATTTTTACGGCGGCACGTGCTAGCGCTCGGTAAATTAACCCTTGGATCACTGATTTTACACAAAAGTTACGATCCTCCTCTGCTGCAAAGAGGGTTGATATTATATTCGTTTCACTCCATTGTTCATTTCGCTCTACTCTGGGTACGTATTATGGAAATCGGAATTATTCAATTCTATAGATTTATATTATGTTTTCTAGGAAAAAAAACGAAATAATTTTATAATTGGAATTTATTTCAAGTAATTGGATAACACGTGTCCAGATCTCTAAAATCAAATTTCTGTATAAAATCTCCTGATTGTACAATACTGTAATCTTGCGTCATCGAGGTTATTGCGACGTCCGTGAAATTTTTATTACTTCGACAACTGTACGTTTATTTTTATATACGAGACCGGCCTTAATTGCATTAGTTATTAATTCGAGAAAAATATTTTGTTGCTATTTAATTGGATTTTATTCTGTTTTCTAACGAATCTGCATATGCGCGATAATTTCGGTTGCAGAATACACGTATATGTACATTCTGACGTTGTTTAAACACGCAGTTCGGGTTAACAAGAAAACACTAATTTATTAGAATGAGTTTAATTGGACGGTCAAGTGTATACGTACATGTTAGTATATATATAGCGCAACATTACGATTGTATACGTGTTACGTTCTTAAGTATACATATGCTATTTTCTACGTAAAGGATTAATTGTAAGTATCCAACCAACGTGTGTGCACGTACCGAGCGTGCGCGGAACGAAGTGCTGAGTCCATCGTTCGAAAATTGCAATGTAAACTCGCGTTATCCGCCCGGGGCTGTTTCGACGATATCTCGACGATAGTTCGAAACATTATTATTGACCTTCCTCGATAATCGCCCTGGGCGAAAATGTAGCTGTTCTAATAATTATTCTGGTTCGCATCATACATGTTAATGTAATATAATTTATAGCATTTACATATTATAATTTAATAACGTTATATCAATTTAAATAATCTCTTTTTATTTCAATATTATTGTTCACAAAAATAATCACAATAATAATCTGATTTTTTAAATTATATTTTCGATCGATTTGGATGAGACTTAAAAATTATTCCAATAGTATTTGCATATTCGAAATTCGAATATCTCAAACTTATATTTACTTCTTACAGTCTTTACGTGAGTGTACAACATTCTAGTGTACAGTATTTTTTAATGTCTTACATTATTAACAGACATTTACAAGCTTGATAGATTCTCTATAAAGCGAGCTCGTTCCTTAAGACGTTTCAGAAGCATCTCATTACTCGCGAGCATCCTTCTCAAGAAAATCGTTCGAGCTACAAGTAATAGACCCATGATGCAGCTGCAACGACATAGTCAACCGTAGGGAAAATGATCAGGCGCAGCGTTTTTAAAAATTTCCACGTCGACATGCGAAACGGCTGAAGTTTCTTTTGTACTCTTGAACTTTTACAAAGAATCGTGAAAATGGCTAAAACACCGTTATAAGCTCGCGATGCACGTAATTTTACGGTCAGCTTTTAAGAGTTCTCGCGGTTCTCTAAAGCTCGAAATTCAGGGAGTTTTACCTTACAATTGTAATAAATTATAAGTCCGATGTAATCCTCACGATTATCCTCAATTTTTCATGTAGTTACATAACACGTGTACATACACACTATTTTCACAGAAAAACGAAATCCATTTGCCTCTCTTAAATGTCGTTAATTTTTGAGATAGCATTTTCTTTATATTATTAATATTATGTTATTATGTTATCACATTTTCCGAATAGTATTTATTACCTTGTATCTTTCGAAAGTGGCCAACTTTTCAAAATTGTCACAAACTGAGAACCACCACAGTTTTCCGCGCTGTTCCGCGCCGTTTGAGCCATGTCCTGTAATTCCGTTGCAGATAGGATCTACATCACTTTAACTACTCGGAATTGCCTCCGTAAGATAAGCTTGGCGAATCACTGGTAGCCCTTGCCTGTTTTCTTCGCGGCGCGGCGCGCGGTGTATCGATAGCGATCGTTTTCTCGTGCACGCGGTGTCATCAATTCTCGTGGAAAACTGGCTGCAACGTTTCGCCGCACGGTAGATTACGCCCACATAAAGAGATAGACAAATGAAGATGGAACAAAGCACGAAACTGCATGGAAATAATGCGCGGACGAGGTATTCGATTTACTTAAAGAGTACCGCGGCCTACTAAATTCCGCTGAATACGTGCATGAATCAAAAATGTCGAATACAGAGGAAATGTACGTCTTCTGTAAAATTTATCGTAATATACGCGATATATGTCTGTAAAGCATTTAGATTTATTTTGGAAGAATTGCTAATGACAACCGAATACATTTCTAAATATGTTGCTAGCTGCAAACAATTTAAAAAATAAAAAAAAGAAAAAAAGAGTTGCGAACGAGAATTTAAACATAACGCTCACGACAAAATTCTGTATTAATTATATTTTACGCATTAAATGTTTGTTTTGTTTTCCGATAAAATTTGCCTTAATTTTATTTGTAAAACGCCCTTCTATACGTCATAATATAAATTTCAAACGAGAAACAATAGAGCCCCATCTTTAATTTTTTGCATTAACACGTCCGTAATTTTGCAATAAAATTATTCTTGAGAAAGAATGTTTCATATGTATACGCATCTGTACACTTATATTCGAACAACAGTATTTTACAAAAACGCTGTCGTTAGCAATCTTATCGATTCGGCTGACCGAATTTTTCGGACATTCTGAATCAGTATTGCATGCCAGCCGCGTCCGAAATTTTTCGGAGGTTTTACAGAGGATATACGACCGTCATTCGTTTCCGAAACGCGCGAATTCGATAGAATAAGTTGCGGTCAGGAACTGCACCAAATTAAAGGCGACGCTACGGCGGCGGCAGCTGGCGAAAATAAAATCACGAGGGGCAAAAGCGCCGAAAAGTAAACTGCGTCCGAGCAAACGCACGGTGGTAATCGAAATGCACTTGGAATTTAACGTTGGCTGCGACCGAGCCTGATTTATCGTTCGAGCCAACGATAAATTTACGCGCAACGATCGATATCATTTTTTACATCTGACGCTATCATCTTTAATGGACCGCAATTTCTGAAAAATTATCCAATATATCCTTTTCGTGTCTTGAAATGGGTTTATAAGTGCAACAGTATCAACGAAAAGTCGATCCATCATGAAATTGCGCATAAGGTACAATATATTTCATATGGCTTCGCTGCGTTCTCCTTTGATATCGCCAACATGGTGCAAACGGTTGCAGCATTGCAGCGTTGCAGCGTTGTAGCGTTAAAGTGCTTGCAATGATTGCATCAAGTTGCGTAAGATCATACCGCAGCATCGACAAGTCAATACTGCGATATAATGTTAAATTACAACTGAAATTAACTCGCATTAACTTTTTTTCTTAGAGTTGATAGTACGTGATTTTTCTTAATAGTATTTAAAAGTGCCAGAATATTTGTATTATACAATAATTACAAATTCAGATTCGACTCTGCGTACTCTAAAAAAGATTACAATCTAAGCAATAAGACAATGTTACATTTTGTACACTGAGAAAAAAAATTTGTTTTATTATACCAAAATATTTAATCCGATACGTTCAACTAAACGTTACTACGATGACACAAAATAATTTGTTACTATTATAAACAAAATATTATTTTTTAACTAAACTATTTTGTTTCAACAAAAATTTATTGCATTTATAATAACTTAACCGTTCTGTTAAAAATACACACTATTTATTATCCTCATCAGCATTGTTTAGTTTGATACTTGGAATTTAAACAAATATATTACTTGGATAACTAAATAGCATGCAAACACAAATAAATACTACTAGTATTTCGAACAAAATAATTTAATTGAGTTGATTTGGTTAATTCTTAATTAAAAAATTTTGATAGTTGACATGAATAAACTATACCTTTCTTTGTGCAACTAAAGAATTGTTGAATTAACTATTGGATCAAACAATTATAGAAATTTAGTTTGTACAATCAAATTTTTTTCTCAGTGTAGAAATTAGATAAATTTAGAAACTGAATGCATTGTTGGCAGTCGCAGAATGTTTCGAAAAATTGGTTTTATGTATTGAATGTTTGTTTCGTTTTCAGATAAAGTTTGCCTTTCATCTGTGAAATGCCCTATTTCTCTTATGTCTTATATGTAATATAAATTTCAAATGAAAAACAATAGAGACTTATCGCTTTAATTTTTTATATTTTTGTAATGGAATTATTTTTAAAAAAGAGTTCAGAGCACATTTATTTTATTACGTATATATACAATACATTTATACATTCATTCGAACGGCAGTATTTTACAAAAACGCTGTGGCTAGCAATTTCATTTTCTTTTTTGAAGCAAGAAAAACTGTCAGAATGTATTAAATGACTACATATTATGAAAAATTTTTTTATATAATTTATTAATTTTTGATCAATAAAATTTTAATTTATCAATTACAGAATTGCTGAAACTGTTCTTGTTGTTGGGTGCATAACTGTGCTTGTCTAATTACCGATGTAGAAATCTCGATTTCTTGAATTCAATAATTTTTAAATGCCGTGTAGACATTGTTTATAAACACGATACTTTATACGTTCGTCGCTCGATGAACCGTACCTTAGCTGTAACAACATGCGTACACAGCGAATTTTCAAACTCGATTTTTTCGAAAGCTAAGCTGAAAATAAAAATTTTTATTCTATATTTTTTCCTTAATTTTTCATAAGAAATCACATCGTGCTTGTTTGTACATATTATTCGGCCGGACCCTGTGTATATGTATACATGTATATGTATAAATATATATATATATATATATATATATATAT
>NW_012027154.1:22501-29992 GCF_000956235.1 Wasmannia auropunctata | reverse complement strand
GAGAGAGAGAGAGAGAGAGAGAGAGAGAGAGAGAGAAAGAATTTAATTTTTATCATTATAATTTCATCTGCTTGTATACAGCGTCATTTGTAGTGTCGTCAGGTTAAAATAATTGTCAACTATAAAAAGACTTACACAAGCAGACGAAATTGTTATAGTATAATAATGTGCAACTTTTTTTGTGAATTTCAATTGTTCCACCAAAATCTATATAAAACTGAATGCAATGTATGTCTTAATTAAGACAAAATTTTAATTTCGACGAAATTTTTTTATAATATCTCAATCCGGAGGAATTCATAAATTGTCATTGGCGCTGAAGATGATCCAATTGAGATCGAAAAGTTCAACATTTTTTGTTAAAACATTTAACAGTTTATTTATCAAAATATAGAATTTATAAATATTCAAGCACAAACACTTCACTCAGGTTTCCATGTTGTAATACTTCTATTACGCCGAACCAGGTATTGTAAATAGGAAGTATGTTTTCTAAATAAATAAATAAATTTGTTGATTTTTCCAAAATGGTAAATAAAGAGAAAAGTCCATGTTTACGAAAGCACTCTCTAAGATATTACACTTTGGGAATGATCATTACGCTTCTTAATGAAGTGGAAAGAACGTGCGAGGTGAAAAATGGAGGTGGCGTATATATAGTAATGTGGTAAATCTCTGGAATTCACGTTCGGGTGCACTCGCACGGTTTTTCAAGAGACGCAGGCAATGCGCAAATAGACGAGTGAACGTATTCCAGAGACGGCGTCTTGCCGATTCCGATATCTCGAAGGTCTTCAAAGGGCTGCCAGACATACTCCGCCGCTTGAAGATGCAAAGTGCAGGAGGACCTTCCCTTACGCTTCAATGGCTTGGATAACGTCACGACGCTTCTGGGTAACGAAGAGGTACGGGATGTCATTCTCAAAGCTAAACGGTACGTCGGGAGGTGGTCTTTGAAGGGCCACCTGGAGACCTCGATTTTTCTTCTGATCGGTCGACTCTTCGATTCGTCTGATTTAAGATGCGGCTATTTCATCGCTCGTTTCAGCTCTCGTTCCGGGCCGACTTTAATTGCGGTCTCGAATCGATTTTCCTTTAATAGACAATTTGTGCTCCATTATTCGTCGCAATTGAGATATTTAACGTGTCATGTGCAGTCTTTACGCAAGCAAACCTCGAATCAAAATTTCTGAAATAAAAAGCAATATTAAGTCTCCTTCCATCGCGTTGCGGGGAGCGATAAAAATATAAAGGGTCCGTGTACTATCCTCCCTGCGAAAAAATAAACGCGGTAGACGAGGCGTGACCTTTAGTCACGTGCTTGGGGAGAATTAAGCGCATGAAACTTCCGAGAAGTTTCAATTCGACTGGCAGCAATAATGCGGCACTCTGAAACAGTGCACTTGCGGTGAAACGATCCCTGTAAGCGTTGTAATGCATCATGGCGTGCATCGTATGGAGTAATCAGACTGCGCGACCGTTCGTCCTGGGGTAGGTGGGTAGCACGAGCCCCTATTATTTGCACGGCGGAATTTTATGTCGTTGCCGCGATCGAGACTCGTGCAACCCGTCGTCCATACTATAAATACATATAAAAACAAATATTACAGTTGGTACAGTTGGTGCAGAGGGACTGGACTGCACGGAGATGTCGCATCGTAACGTAAAAATGATAAGTGTGAAATCTGCGAATATATATTCGCTTACGTCGCAAATTATGTAGATTAATTACGGTTATTTATATCTTCAAATACATTTTCATAACTCGCTCGTGACTGGGGAGTTTATTAATGTTACAATGCATCATTGTCGTATAATCTCCGGTATAATAAAAAAAAGCTGCATTCCCCTTCTTATTATGCAGACTGTTATTATTTTTTTTGTCGCATTAATGTGACGCATTTAATTTATGCCGCATCGCATTTGTCCCGTCGAGCGATTAAAAACTTTGCACAAAGGTTTTTGTACGGGGCCGGGGAGGGGCAGCTTCACGGGAAAAATCTTTGATCCCCGAGTAAAAACAAAGTTTACTAGTTTAAGCTCGCTTGTTTATCTCGACTCTAAAAGCGCCAGCAGATATGCATATAGTGAGATAAACGCGGACAGCTACGTTATAGCTGAATAGAGACATTTTGCGACTAATGCAAGCTACGGTTGTAATGTTTTGCCGTATTAAGGTCCATCTACAATGAGAGTAGTAAGCCGTAATAAATGAATTAATTACAGTCGATTATTCTTCTCATATTCGACTGTGATTGATCAATTTCTTACGGCTTACCACTTACTACTCTCATTGTAGATGGACCTTCACTTCGTTTTTTTTTGTTACGATTTTTATCGTACAATTGCACATTCTCGTTTTTTCCCGTTATTACGTTCGTACGTGGGTTATATTAACCTTCAA
Source organism: Wasmannia auropunctata (assembly GCF_000956235.1). Taxonomy (NCBI): domain Eukaryota; kingdom Metazoa; phylum Arthropoda; class Insecta; order Hymenoptera; family Formicidae; genus Wasmannia; species Wasmannia auropunctata. The sequence goes on along the minus strand of NW_012027154.1, from coordinate 27,588 downwards.
ATGGTACACTTCTATCGAGCACCCATTAATGGAACAATGGTGTGAATTTGGATTTGACTTCTTAAATTGTACGAGTACATCTTTTCTGAGGATAAAAACAGAAATGTTTTGAAAACCCCACTTTTTGGGGGTAAAATTTTCTCACAAATCCAGCGGTGTAAGTCAATTTAATGGAAAAACTATTTAACAATTGATTTTGATTGAAAATTAATTATGGTATAAATGAGTTACTGTTTTGAGAACGTCACTTTTTTTTAAGAAAAACTGCTATTTTTTTGTTATTTTATAAAATAAAGTGAAACTTGCGTGATTCTTTAGTTAAAATAATGTACTTTAATAAAAAATTATTGTTCTTGCAGAAATAGAAAGTAAAATATTTTTCCACATAGCCAAAAGTTGAGATATTTCCTGTTCATTTAATAATAATTTGAATCTTTTTAATAAATCTTTCTAAAAATAATTTCAATGAAAATTAGGGATTTTAAGAACAAATTTTGCCAATTTATAAATTAAATTATTAATAAAAACCGTTTACATAATTAAAATTATATTGAAAAGTACTGTTTTATTATGAAAGTTAAGACAGAGAAAACAGATGGAATAAGATTATACATACAAATGTTTTATTTGTTATTATAATGTAAAAAAAGGGAACATATTACAATGTTTATAAATGTGTAAAACGCTAAAAGTAGGCACCGATCTGGCACACACTATTTGAATACAAGTGCGAATATGCACCACAACGAACTTACGAAGTTAACATTTCATTAATCTGCCCAAAACTGAAGCTGTGCATGTGCCTGTCACCTGAGGTACCGGGCATATTTAATGTAGTGGGGATAAACCGCGACAAATGTCTTTGTGCAAATGCCAGCAATTCGAAAATTTTCGCAGTGCGAATTTGCACTCTTGTACTATTTGAAGATTAATGTACGCAAACGTCAATATGTGACATTTTCCGATTCTTCATTGCGCCTCGTGAAAAATTTTGTGTAATTCAGTTTGTAATTACTTCATTCTAATATAAATTAAACTACGGTAAGCTTTATAGCCCATTACTTAAATTAATGTTTACAATTACATTACGGAGACTATGAATGTAAAAATATAATAAATAACAATTATCCTGATTATTACATTAATATGTAATTGTAATACGTTAAGCTAATGACGACGAAATTATAATGAATAGTTCAATTATGGATAGATTCTTTATTATGTATATGATGTATATTATATATTGTGCACATTGCTGTAACTTATGTATTCCGTTCCGTGCAATCTGTCACGTTGATCTGCAGATCGGTCAGAATTCATCTGACATAAGACAACATCAGAGAGATTATCATCTATATGTCCCCGTATCCCCGTGTGAGTAATTCTCGCATTTGTTCACCAGCTCGCGCTTTACGTCGCAGATTCACGGTGCATCGCATAAATTTCACGATACACAGCGGCTCGTAGAGGCGACGCAAAACGGCCAGACAAACGCCCATACGGGTGCCGCGAAAGCGCGTGATTTCCTCTTTTTTTTTTTGTAAATTCGCCGTAAATCCCGACCCCACGGATCTCTCCCCGTGGACACGCTGTATGGAAACGAGCTTACAGAGGATTTAAGCGCGTTCGTTTTATCTCGTTCGAGCCGCCGCCGCCGTCGCGGCCATTTGAAACGCTCTTCTCGAAACAAACGGCGACGAGAGTGCATCTCGTCGTCGTCGTCGTCATCGTCGTCGTCGTCGTCGTTTTTGTCGTCGTGACGCATATCTTGTAACAAACGGAGAATTTCTGATGGAAGGGAATGAGAGAATTCTCCGTGACTCCGGCTAAGCCACGGAGGGCGAACTGGACTGGATCGGAGTGGCAAGGGCGATGGATGAAGAGAGACTAGCGGAGCGTGTGACTACGTACAAAGGACTGACTGAATCACGCATAATTTTGTTTCGTGCCTAAACAGCCGGCAAAAGTGAATATCCTCGTCAAAGATGTCAAACTCTGTTAGATTAATCGTGGTAGTGTCCGCTTTCTCTCTCTCTCTCTCTCTCTCTCTCTCTCTCTCTCTCTCTCTCTGTGTGTGTTTCTATGTTTCTCTCATGCCTCAAGGGAATGTTTCTCATACGTCATGCAACTGCACTAAATTTCGTAACGTAATTTAATTAAATGAGACGATGTGTGCGCCGTGCGAGATAATTTATCGTTCGTCCGCATCTCTTTCCTGCTACGATGGGTATATAACTTTTGAGAAAGTGTCCTCCAATTTACCGCGCGTCACAATCTTCGCTATTTATCTTTATATTAAACAATTATCTCGCTGGGCAAGAGTCTTGTCGTTAGACCGAGGATTGTGTTTATTTGGATTTTAAATGCGGGGAAAAGGAAGTGCGCGACAAGCGGCCGTAAGGACGACCGTTTCGAGCTTCTTCGCAGTTCAAGTCGCAGCTTATCTAAACAGTTAAGCAAAAGTGTTTGATGTTGTTCGAGATACCACCCAGTAGATCGCGGTTAAGCCGCAGGACATCAGTTGTCAAGTGCCCTGAAGATATATATACGCTATTTGCAGGGGAGCATTCACGGGGTAAGAGCTGCTAATTGTATCTCAAATAATACGCCGGCAAGCAAAGAGGCGTGTTAATTGGTATGGAAATTCTGCAGTAGGCGTGAATAAATACGTGGAAAACCATTAATCCTGTAAACTGTATGCCGTTACATACTCCGAATGCTTTTTTAACGGTGTTCTTCGCCCCCTTGTTTACACCGATTTTGCGATATCACGTTCTGTGACAGATTTAGTACCCACGTACTAAATATACGTACTTCGATAATTATAAATATATTGGTAGTTAGTTATTATAAATAATTATCTATGGTAAATTTATTTACTATATTAAATCACCTAATTGTTTTTCTTTTCGCGCGTGCCGTGTGATCCCGATTCTTTGAAGCTATAGCAGGGCGTGCACCCTGTCGGTACGGTCAGTGAACAGTTACCGAGTGTAATCTTGTTACAAAGGGCTGTCCTACATCGTGTGTAATTTAATTCATGGCTTACACGGTGCGAAAGCAAGGGCTAAGGCGTAACGCCACAGAGGAATATTAATATATAAGAATACACGTATTACGTTACGTGCTTCTATCGACGGCATCGATAGGAAAATTCAATCGAGTTACGTAGCGACATACATATAATGATATACTACATAAAAACAAGAAAGGTGTATAGGTACCCGATCTACTATGGATATTCAATGGAAGCAAGAAGAGAATTATATCAGATTATAATTTTTCTCTGCAATTGTGAAGTAAATTTATGTTTGCAATAATAATAATTATAAGATGGTTTATAAGTAAAATAATCGCAGCGCATTGTTATATAGGGTAACTCCGTTTCGCAGCTCATATACAGCATTATTGCGAGGATATTATTCTTTCACAATACCAAGAATATTTTCCTCCGTTAACAAGAAATTTGCATTTCACAGCCTAAATTAACTTGTCACTCAACACTTTGACGGTGAGGCATTTATTAAGGCTGACAATAACATATAAAATTAAACAGGCATGGATGAAAGGTTAGAATTCTCTTTTTCTTTTTTGAAATTTATATAATATTGGATTGAAAAGATAATTTAAGCATTACTCGAACTGAAAAACTGCTCAAATTTATGAAGAAGATTATAAATAGAGTTATAAAAACCATGAATAAGAAATGACATACAGACTGCAGAAATGTAGTCGGACACTCCTTCCCGGTGCCGTTTAAATGGCCGCATTAAACTTGGACGTTCCTTTATAAACTTCGGTCTCGGGGAACATTTTACCCGACTATTAATAATTTATACATGCCAGAATGCTGAAGCACGCTGTATGCGCTCGCTTCGGCAATCCGTGTATGAAGATCGCGTAGTGCGGCGCTATCGCGAGAGAGCACTGCGACGAAATCTCGCAATCATCCACTCCTCCGGCAAGCGGAGCGCAACTCAATCGCAAGCGCTGTCGCCTGCTCGCGTGTAATTTAGCTTCGCTAGACATGCTCCAGCGAAGTGAGAGACAGACACGGGCTCATGGCGTTTTCGAAGCCGAGCACACAGCCGGAGCCAGTTAAGGTGAATGTCGAAGACCTATAGTTGAAAGATACACAACGTGCGACGGGGACCTGCGGCTGCCACTAGTGAATCCCACGGTGTGCACGGTCACGATTCCACGGTTGCTGCGGTATGTACCGGTGGATATTGATCCGGCCGAAGTACGGCCCGGGTTTTGTGTCTCTTCCCCTCGTGCGATCGTGTACATGTCCGTACGTGATTCGTACACCGACGAGATCCCAGTTGCCTCTTTATCAAAAGCTTCTGCCAAGCTACCAGCCATTCAGCCAGCTTGCCTGTCTGCCTGCCTGTCCGCCTGCTCTTGCCTGCTTGCCTACCTGCCTACCTGCCTGCTTGCCCGTCTGCCTGCCTGGACCTCCGACTATCGTTTTCGGGTAGTTCGGAGCTTCCGATCAGAGAGCGCCCATGCAGTTGCTTCCACACGAGTCATCAATTTGATCCTTGCGATTGTAGGTTACAGGACACAGAAAGGACCACGCACTAATCATATGGAAAAGTGGCCCCGGTCAAAATAGAAATAACCTATGCGAAAATATTCTTTATGAGGTACTGATCAAAAGTCTCAATGGCGTCAACCTTCAACCACCGCTAGTTTTCACACTGTCAGCTCATAAAGATTGAAACCACTTTATTTTAGAAAATCATAAAATTACGCTTCCTTGCTCTCTCTCTCTCTCTCTCTCTCTCTCTCTCTCTCTGTCATATTAAAGGAGCTTATATTTAGTACATATCCCAATAAGTAGAAGTCTCCTATATTACATGTAAAATAAAAAAAATACGGAGGACTTCGTAATTGAGACTCCGGCCAACAATAATTATATTTTTATATGTATAAAAACAGGTCGTTTTAAAATGCAATATTCCACATGTTTTATAGTATATAAATTATTTGCAAATATACACAAACATGAAACTAATAGTCAGACAAAGTACCCGGGTCGCATGAAAACGCAATGTTTCACAGCCAAAGATCGGAAGAGCACA
>NW_012027154.1:0-22481 GCF_000956235.1 Wasmannia auropunctata | reverse complement strand
GTGCTCTTCCGATCTATGATCTCTTTTTTACTTTTTTTTTATTATTTTTATATTTTTTTGTTTGTTTTGTACTTTTACTTTTTGTTTTTTATGTTTATAAGTATAAAGAACAATATATATATGTAGTAAAAAAAGTAAAAAAGATTATACACTCATTATCTCCACGTTGGTTGATCTTGGATAGCGTTGAGAGTGAGTAATGTAATTACAATTAATTGCATGCATTAAATAATACATATAAATATTTACATACATACATATAAAAATATAATTATTGTTGACCGGAGTCTCAATTACGAAGTCCTCCGTATTTTATTCATTTTACATGTAATATAGGGGACTTCTACTTATTGGAATATGTACCTACTAAGTATGGGCACCTTTAATATGACAGAGAGAGAGAGAGAGAGAGAGAGAGAGATAGAGAGCAAGGAAGCGTAATTTTATGATTTTCTAAAATAAAGTGGTTTCAAGCAATCTTAATTATGAGCTGACAGTATGAAGACTAGCGGTGGTTGAAGGTTGACACCATTGAAACTTTTGATCAGTACCTCATAAAGAATATTTTCGCATAGGTTATTTCTATTTTGACCGGGGGCACTTTTCCATATGATTAGAGCGTGGTCTTTTGTTCGAATAGATCGTAAAATTTCGGGGTTTGTTTCTATTACTATATATCAATTTTTTTAAATAAAATTGCATGATTATTTTTTGAGTTTTCTGTTTTTGCAATTTTTTATTAAAATAAATTTTAGGTATACATAAATATATTTTTTTTAATTTTTATATATATCAAAGTTTATATAGCATTTATGAGACATATTCAGATAAAATATTTTAAAATTATATGATATTGTATCATGTTATACAAAATAAAATTTGAATTATAAATATTACAGAAATTGGTCTATTAAAATTTAAGAGTATCATCTAGACCATTAAAATGTTATCAACGTCTCTCTATGTGATGCAATTTTACGTAGAAGGAAGATTGCGTACTTAATGATCCCTTGCGATCACTAACCGCTTGACGTAATCCTTTCTTTGCTTTTCAATATTCGCTAATCTGTCATTCACGAGTTATTTGCGTTCTAGTTTGCCGATAAATTTCATCATTATGCAAAGCACTTCAGTTTGGCTGTCAGTTCATTTATTAATGAAAAAGCATTTCCCTCAAAAAATTGGTGACATAAATTATATTGCTAATATACGAGCTTGATAATCTATCGAAGGTATACACATAATTTTCTCGAAATTACATTTTCTTCGCAAAATCTACTAATTTCGCTCGCTATAATTTGGCACACTTGTATTTTGGCATCGCGAATCAAAGACCACGTAATTTTGCTTCTAATCTAATAATGATAATACGTCGTTTGTGCCCGGCATTGGTTGTCTTACGTGTAGTACTGTCTTTACGTGAGCAAAATTGAATGGTCCGGGTCGCTTCATCATTGAGTGTCAGGGAAGACAGAGCTTGCGGAATATTCACGATGCGCACATTACAGTTCGCCGTAGGTAATCATATGACGTAACTGCCCGTAGGTCTGCACCCGACACCATCGCAGATTTATAGCTGCCGCCTTTCGCGCGATTATTCAGAAGTAGGCCCTCTCATTCGGAGCAAATTTGCAATGGAAAATCGTGAGACACCGTGTAGCAAAATTAATCTCTGGAATATAATACCGAGAGAAACATTTCGACAAAGCTTGCGCAAAGCTAGAAAATAAATGCGCAGGATATAGCTGTATATAGTTTAGTCTCATAAAAAGCAGACTGATGAAATAATGAGAGTAATATGAATAACGAAATTTGCGAAAATTTTACTTTGATAAAGAGTTTGGTGAATTCTATTATACATTTTTACGTCGCCGATCTCGCTAGCTTGATTTTAAGCTTGACAGTGTGAAAGTTTATAGCGGCAACACATACGCATAGATTTAATAACACAAGCGCGGAAGTTTTATATAGCATCGTTCGCGAATACACCGTCACTGAATTTACAAGTTAGCTAGATGATACGTGAGGTGGTGTTTATATTATATTAAAAAGAGTATTAAAAAAAGAAAAAGGTCAATTTATTATTAAGCGTTTTAATATTTCACATAGCAATATTTCATCGCTTAATATAAAAATTCTTATATTAAATATTAAAAAAGAGTTTAGCAAAATTTCGCATTAGTGACGCATAAAATCATTGCGAATATAATTATTACGTATATTTATAATAATAAATTTTTGTGTTTATGATATGCATAATAATTATTAAAAACACATATAACACGTGCTTGAAATGTACTTTATCATACAATTAATTAAACAAATAATTACGTGAAAAAGGAAGTGCAAATGTTGCTTTCTTGAATGATGAAATTCGTACCGTTGAATCACTCACGCTCACCGCCGACAATTATTTTAATTAATGATGCAACTTCCAGATCCGCAGAAAAAGCGGGATATATACCGAGGGGCACTTCCACGATCTCCGTGATATTTATTAGGGAAACTTTAGCGGCAAAGTAAAAATAGAATAAGGACTAAATGCGAGCTGAGGGTCAAGCCGGCATACGACGGGAGAATATTGAAACGAGTTTCGTGGCCATAAATCGTCTCGTCCAGCCGGTCGCATATAGTTGCTCCACTTAGCAGAAATTAAACAGGAGGTGGAGATTTCCAAGAGCTTTGCTCGGAGCGCCTCGAAACTTCTATTAATTTCTCAGCAGTCACCGCGACTAGTGGTGAAAAAAAAAAAGGAAACGATTCGACGGAGACCGTCTTATGGCAAATTACATCTTTCATCTACTTCAGATTACGATTAAGAAGGAACAATTAAGAATAAATTATCAATCTCATTATATTCTATTTGCGAGACGAATATACTCCTCGTGTGTTTACGTTGAGAAATAAATGAACATCGCCGGAAATATATCGGGTAATTCAAATAATCATTTCGATAGTGAAACCGAGCTCCCAGGCCGTTCCATCAACCCCTTCGCTTGCGTAACGTTCTCGGAGATTGATGGTATAATGTTGCTCGCGAGTGCACGATCCACGCGCGACACCGTGGGTATAATTATTCCAATTAACTCTTCGCGAGAAAATTCACCGGTGGCCCCATAAACGTACGAGAAGAGAACGCGCAGTCTAGACGTCAATCAATCAGCTGCGGTAAACATTAACAAGATGATTTTTCGGTCGTGATTAATTCGTTCATTCTGTGCGTGCATTCAGCTATACTCTCTGTCTCTCTCTCTTACTCTCTCTCTCTCCGCATACCGCGTTCATCTCTTCCTTCCAACTTCTCACCACGTCGTCTCTTTCGTTCTTCCTGTTAAGATAACAGCAGCGCCGCACTATTCGCGAAGACGAGCGTCGACCCATTTCCGTCCTTCGCAATTACACGCAGCTGTTGTAATTAACACCTTATCTGTCAGCGCACATGTAACGTCACTGAAATTAAACGCAATAATAATAGCGCAGCTGGTTAATCTCTGCGTAAATCAAGATTCTAATTTTCGTGCGTCTGATGAGCGGAAAGATAATTATTTATCGGTAAGATTTATTTGCCGTTTTGTGAATTATAGAATTGTCTTTAAGAATTTTTTAAAATTTATTCTAACTTAAAGTTTACTAATTTTAATTAACATTTAATTTAAATTATTTTATTAATTTTAATTAATAATTGGTTGCAAAGAATAAATGCTAAAAATTCTCTCGTCCTAAATTTAGCTTTTCATAGATTTTGAAAGATTTTAAAACACGCAGATAGCATCGATTAATTATTTTGCCGTTTTGTTCTCTTCGTTGAAACAAATCTCTCATTTACGTCACGTTTCCATTTTGCGCTATAAAACTTTAACGCTCACATATCCTCTCCAGTCTTGGAGATGGATTAAGTCAACGCGCTTATCGGCGCGATTGTACCTTAAACGCAACTTATTATGCACTCGCGATAATTAATGTCGCCGACGTGACAGACTAATTAATCGTTCATCGCTCGAAAAGGATCAGCCGGGACAAAGGAGCTGTGCACTTAACGTCCTGTCTGTTTCTACGATAGCGAAGCAATTAGCTGGAAGAGTATTCAAGTACTTTATACGCGTACAAAGCACTCCGCGATGTAATATAATTTGCATGGTGATTTTGTTTGGCAATTAAAAATCTGAAAAGTAGGACGAGCTTTAAAGATTTATTTAATCCTTCAAAGAAGAAGAATCCTGTTTTTCTCTCTATTTCTTGAACAAATTATAAACAACTGTATAGCTAATAAGATAGCTGATTAGGAAAAATTAAAAAAAAAAGGATTGAATAAAATGCGAGTTGTGTAAGTCTCAAGAATTCTCAGTACGAAAGTTTCCTATCCTCTTGTGGTTCATTCGCATAATTGAGATTTGTCAATCTGAGACAGTCCTAAAGGTATCTTTTCTCATTAAAAGCCGCATGTTGAGCGTACAGGGACAATGAATAAGGATGAGTGGATCCGAGCGGAATATCGAGCAGCCACAGAGACGAATGAACGCGAAACCGCGTAGAACACGCATGCACCAAGACCGGAATTGTACCGAACAGGACTTGTCTTGCGCATTTAAGCATATCAATTGGTATTATGCGCCCGTATTACAATCAAGTCAAAGTCCGAAAATCTCAACTGAACCTTCATCGTATTGGTTTCCACGAATCAGAATTAAATTCGCGCTGCGAATTTTTAGACAAAAAGAATCAGTATGCTGCAGAATATCGTTGCAGTTGAAAAGTCTTGCAGGCTAACGCGGTAGCTATTTGTTAGCGTATTCCCGTTCGTAATACCCAGGAGATATTGTTTGGAAGCCTTTCAGAAATTCAATTTACATCAAAACAAATAAGTTTCAATTTCTGTCTCTTCGGTGAACTAACGTTCCCCGAGTTACATCGCAGTGATAAGCATTCTAATTTAAGTGGAATCTATTGCGGTAAAATTACTGGCAATAGTACCGAGGCAAGGCAGACAGGTTTCTCGTTACATCGCGGAGAGAATTCGGCTATACGTGACGTGACGTTGCACGCGAGGCAGATTGCGCGACTGTCAGCAAAATATAATGCGGATTCCATTCCCGAAACTGCAGCCCAGCCGCATCGATCCCCGACGCTGTGACGTCGTAATGCGATGCCGAAAGTGAAACGTGCAATATCGCGCGTCCCGCTTTACGCGCGTACTCGGATGGGAAACGAGGCGTGTCCAACGCGTGGAACGAGCACGCGTGGACTTCGAAACGCACGAATCGATTATGCCAATTATGTCCCGTTACGCATCATTATCACTCCGCCACGCGTAACCTGCGACCGACGCCGACAGATTCCGCCCTCCTCCCCGATGCCTCGAGATCCGCGATATGCGAATACTTCGCGCATTGATACGCCCGAAGCGATGCACGGCGGCGTGCAAAGTGCCGTCGAAGAATTTTAGGCGTCCGCTCCAATTAGTGCCGGAGCCAGTTGAGACCGCGCGTGAAAACGCGCGCGAATGACAATTTAGCTGTCGCGAGAAATTCCGTAAAATGACTCCAATCCAACCCTTCTACACCTCTCTTCCCTTCTCCGGCTCGCGTATTTTTCCAATTTCCCGCGAAGATAATTTCAACTTCGCGCTTCTGCTTTTTTGAAGCACCACCCTCTCGTTTGCAGGCCACCGGAATGAAATCCGTTTTAATTATTAAGACTTTTGTCACGCACGCTTTGCTTTACTTATCTACGTTGTGTCTTTTAACACGCGTCTCGCGCGTTTTGCCGGAATTAATTTGCGTCTGCATAGAAATTGCACGATCCCTCGAAAGCTTTCTTCTTTCCGGTCTTTTTTATGTCGAAGCACGTGAACAACGCGCGTCAGGGGTTAATCGTGCAAGCCGACGCAAAAATAATCTGTATATGCGCGTATGCGTCCGGCGCGCCTCGTGAATTCTCGCGTCGCACGCCGTCGTCACTTCCGCCACCCCCACACACTTTGAATCTTAATGGCTCGATTTGTATTCACAACGAGGGGATGAATTTTTCATCGCTACGAGAGACGTAAGGGATATCGTTCTCGCCACTCTCGTCGGACGCCTGCAACCCGAAAATGACCAATGGCGACGTGAGCGGTATTGTGTTATGTCGCGTTCGGTGTATGCATATCGGACCGACCGGTGCTTTGGAGTTTTAACGAAAAAACGGCGATAGAGGATCGACCTGCAGTTTGGCCACACGAGTCAGAAAATGGTGGGCGTTTAAGGAAAAGTGGGTCAACTCGCAATTACGCAGCGCGACAACGATCGCGATGAGCGGATAAAACTACGGAGAAATGTATCGGTAAAAATGTTTAATCGATTAAATGTTGTATTTTTTTAATTCGGATAACAAAAGTGCAGAGAGAAATATATATCGAGTTTTTTATTTATCATAAGTTTTGCATAAAAATATTTTCACAAGTTATATTTATTTATAGTAAAATAGATATTTATAGTAAATATTACATAAGATAATAATGGATCTCTCTCTCTCTCTCTCTCTCTCTCTCTCTCTCTTTAGGAAGTGTAAATGCTATGAAGTGCAGATTTTTATATTATTAATGATGTTTATCGTAATGCATCTATAAGTGCATTTTTGATAAAGTGCACGCTATATTGTACTTCCGGCCAATTAAATAAAACCGAACAAAATAGATTTCACAAGTCAATAATTAATATTATTTCAAGCATGCCAATATTTGTCAGTCTACCCATGGCAATCAATCAATCAGCTTTCTGTTAATTTGTTTTATTGGCATCATCGAACGATAGATAATTTCAATTGTTATTTTAGAGAGTTACACAATTTGGAATTTCGCAAGTTTAGTTTACTGCGTCACTGCACCGGTTTAAATAAAAACTGTTATCTTTTGATATACGAACGGAATTCAATATTTGATATTCTTTTATATTTTGTAATTAATATATGGCTTTCGTCGGCAACTTTTCCGATCAGTCTGTAATATCAATTAAACGAGAATGACGGCATCTAATTTTTCATGTTGATTTCTGAGTTGAAACTGAATTAATTATGATCTACATTCATCTATCAATATTAGACTCACGGATTGTGTTTTTTCTTAATTAATTGCAGATACAATTTTAATTATCCTATTGTTACGTTAAAGTGCAGAAAATTTATAATACATTATTTAAAGAAACCTGGCTAATTTTAATTACATTGATCAAAATAAATTTGACTTGCATAAGAGGCTGGTTTGGGATAAATACGAGATAGCGAAAGCACAATTCAAATCGCTTATAGAAATGTAAATTTTCGCGAAAAAGCACAAACTAATTTATTCTTTTATGTTCCACGTTTTTCGATTTTCTCGTCTGTATTTGGACACTTTTCACCACAGCGCATACGCTAGAGGATACACTAATTATTATTTTTCAATTTTATTTTGACAGACATTGTTTTAACGAATTCGCTCGAGAAGAATTAAACGCGATATTACAGTTAATGCAATATCACAGGAATTATGTGTATCGCGTACAGATAGAAGCTACATATCGGTAATATTTCAGCGGCAGTACTAAACCGCAACCGTTTAATGCGCCGCAATTTGATAATGCGGAAATCCGCAAAACATTAACGATAATTGGACATATTGCGCGCTTCGTCGGAAAATTCTTTCTAATTTAATTTTTCCCATTATATTTTTCGTCACAATTTTTCGGAATTTCATCCGGCGTTACGCGAGATTCATAATCGCGGCCTAACGATCCGTCGTGTACGTATTGAAATCGTGGGTTAATTTGCACAATCAAGACTGATTTTAAGCCGATCGAAAACTTCCGATCTGCACCGCGTTCGGTAGAATTTAGTCCTACGGTGTACCTACTAGTTACTGCCCGATTCGACTGCAAGTCGACCGGCCATTTTAGTCTGTCAATTAGATTAATTAGGAAAGACTAATTGTTTCCCCCTGACCGTCGGCTACAGAGATCACCGGCTATCGGGGATCGATCGCGGGGGTTCACCAACTGAAATTCAGAGACCCCTCCGCTCGGATAATTTAGTTCGGGGGCTCAACATGAACGGCTTCTGCTGTCTGCACGTTAATGCCTATTATTGTATACGAGTCACGTAACCCGGGTCTCATTATATTCGATAATGGTGAGACGTGTACAACACGAGAAAATATATACGTAATATAATTTCGCCCTAATCTTTTCACAATGCGAGTGAGGATACATGTACAAGTATAAGCATAACGCGCCATGGAGCGTAAGCGGAGCCATTTCTAACTCCATTTAAATAAAGCATGTAGCGCGTGTAGAGAACAAGAGAAATATTGCGGTAACGGTGCAGTCGACAATATCGCGAAAACATGTACATGGTTGCGCACGACGTTTTGTATCGGCTATTCCAAGAATAATTCAGCGGGTCGTATCGTTCTTATAAAAGCAAGATGCTTACACAATATTCTCCCCGCCGATTCTCCCATGCAACAGTTTATTCGCGCGTATCCCTGTCGACACTTAATGTTTCGTGCGTTACACTTCCAATTTTTATCTCACCAGATTTGAATCGTACAAGAAACAAAATGCAGAAACAAAATCAAGGGAAAAATGAAACAGAAATTGAGACAAAAAAAATTAAATAAAATACTTCACAAAAAAGAATATTAAGGAAAGAGAAACGGAGATGAGGGAAATGGAAAGAAGGGAATCGTGATATTAATGCTTTATCAGATACCACCGGAGAACGCTGGAATTTAAAGATGTACGGGGGGGCGCATTTGAGGATTAGAAATGCGACTTTCGCCTTCTTTACTCTCGAGTTACTTCCACTTAAGACAGACTCGACGTTCATCATCTTATCGATGCACAGAACTCATAAAGCGTCCCTCGGAACTCCGTGTTCAAGGGAGCGGAGCAAACTTTTAGTAAAGCCGACTGAATCCCGAGCGCGTATATCCGGAAGCGAGAGAAAGAGCGACGAGACGCTATGCCGCGCCGCACCGCTGATCGAGTCGCTCTCGTTGATCTGCTTTGCGGCCCACGAACGTAATCGGACGAACTTTAATTGCCTCCGAACCTACCGCGCGGCTGACGACCACGCGGGAGGGGGTCAAAAAGTTAGCGGAAGGCGGAAGGATCCATTAGCGAGTCGATATTCCGGCCTTCGGAGTCCGGGGAAAGGCCGTCGGGAATTTTCTCGTATTATCTCGAAGCTGCTATCCACTTATCCTCCCAATTTTCCACGTTTTGTCCGTCGACTTTGCCGTCAGCTATTGTGTACCCAACATCGTCGCCGCTGTTCCATCTTTCGTCCGCGCGGCCACTGGATATCGGATTTTCGAATGGCTATCACGGATCAGGACGGCAATCGCCGGACACGAGATAACACCGACGGGCGTCTCGTCGACTTTTTCACCTCTCAATCGATACCTCGGCAGGCGTCTCTTATCGGTCCTTCGCATATAATCGCGGGCCGACTTATTAGCACCGTCACTCGCGCATGCGAAGCAATTACGCCAACTTCCTCGGAGGAGAATATGTTTCCAAATGTCTCCGAATTCAATGGTACATCAGAACGGGCAATTCAGCGAGTAGAGCACGATCTGAACGGAGAGACGCTTGGATTGGCCAAATGGAGCACGGGAGATTGCCAATATGAGATAGAGGCTACATGCGGCGAAACAAGGATTTCAGGCTTACCGATATATTCGTTTTTCGTAGAAAAATCGCACCAGTAATCTTATCAGATGAGAACTGCATTTACTCCGTCATGAAGAAGAGCTTTACAAACATTTTCTAACTCATATAACATTCGTACGAATTATTCTAAAAAAGATAAAGACAATCTACGGCAAAATACTATTCTAAAAAATTATTTAAAATATAAATTATATTAATAAGAGAGAGCTAGGAAAAGAAAGAAGTTTTCTAGTAATTATAAATAGTAAAATTCTGAATGTATTTGTAATTATTAAATCTTGAATTTCATTTTTATTTTGATTGATGTCTTCCTCTAATAAATTAATTGAAAAACAAGAATACATATTATTTGTTATGTTTAAATTTACCTTATTAAGCTTTATAATAATCAATGTTAATGAATCGTGAATTATTGTTAATAATAATTCTTACCTTTTAACGCTTCGCCACGAATTCTTAAGTAGCTAGACGTAGAGCCTCGAAGGAGTACTATTTCCCTTGAAAAACAGGGCTTTGTTTCATTAGACGAGCGGGATGTACAGTACGTCTGCAGTACAGACCGCAAGGTCATATGGAACACCACGGGTTCACGGGACGGCGCTTCCGTAGTTTCTACTACTAGGCACTTAACTCTACGGTCGAGCGATATCCCGCATTCTGGACCATGCATTTACAGAAACAGACGGAGGGGGCTCTATGCGGAGCGGAAGAGTGGGAGGAAGAGGAAGCCTCATTGCCATGCGACCGGCTTGCAGTTGACACTGTGCATGCCAGCGAAAGCTTCGTCGTGCACGACACACGGAGCTCCGAAATACTCTCCGAAGAAATTACGCTCCACCATGGCGTTTTGTTTCCGGTAACCGCATAGTATTAATTTAAGACAGAGAGGATGCTTTTCTATTTCAAAGTTAATGAAATATATAAATGAATACTTATAATAATCTTATAAACTTATAAATAATCTTTTAAGATATAGAAACTTTGCCAAAAAATGTCGTATATATTATAAATTAAATATTTGTCATTATATGGTTCTAAAATATTTGTAATTTTGTAGGTTACAATAAATTTTTGAAAATACAGAGACGATTAAAGAATTCATATAAAACATTACTCTACGGTTTTCTAAAAATTCTATCGAGAATGACATTACGTAAAAACAGAAAATAAACTAAAATTTACATTTTAGTAAGATCATGTTAACACATATCGTCATTGTTCATCGATATTTAAACTTAGATAATCATTAACTAACCGATAGACATCCGAGAGAGAATGAGGCAAATATAATATTATTTCGCTACTTTTTTTTCATTGCGTTTTCTCGTCGATGAGAAACGCCCGTCAAAGCGCCGCCGATTGACTTTTCTCTCTCAGACCGTAATGACGAAGTGGCTTAATTACGATCCCGTTGTTATTCATGCAAATTCCTGACGGTTATTGCAGCCGGGGGAGCGTTCCATTATCGGAGCAACGTCGTTGATTTTCTTTCTGGCGCTTTTCCTTTGCCGCGCCGACGACACGCCGCGCGCCGCGCCGGCGAAATGAAACATTCTTTTTTTCCGCGCGATCTGAAGTGAATTAGAACAGAGGCGCGATGCAGTTATTGCGAAAACCACCGGAGTACCTTTCTCTCCATCGAATCCTCCCCCTCCCCGTATTAATCTTCGTTATCGCGGCGTCGCGTTCGATACGTGCGTTCAGCCATTTCCATCTTTATTCGCGCCTGATAGATTAATTCCGCTAGAAAACCAAAAGGCTTTACACGTGCATGGAAGAAAAGTCAAACTAGGTGTTGGAATTTACCGTACAGATGAGTACAGGGACCTAAGACAGTTTTGAAAATTTCAAAGTTTCCCGTGTATAGCTTTTGATATATCATCTCTTCAAGATTATACCTTTGACGCGGGTGTAATTAAAGTTGATACGTTCAGTGGGATACTCGTCCCCTTTGCTGTGAAAGGGATCACTGTTACTAGAAATAAGAAAATGTTTTTTTGAAGATGAGAATTTTGAAGTTTTTTTTAAGCCACTACGTAACACGATACTTGCTGCGTAAAAAGTAATAAAATACGATCTAAACTGTGCCGTCGCAGAATCGATCATTTCCATATTAGAAGCAATTAAAAGCGAAGAGCTTTCTGCAAATTGAATCTCTAAAATGTAATCAAACTGCAAAGTGTGTAAAGGCTTAATTGCTTATCCCGATTAAAGTGGAACTTCACTCTCGCTTAGTTTTAATTCGAGTTTTAATTACTAAGGTACATAACGTCAAATATTAAAACGTTAGAAAAGCTAATCGCCCTCCTTGTCGTTTTCCTAAGAAAAGTTCCGCGTAAGCCAACTCATGTAAGTGCTTGCACGTTTATATCCGATACGCAGCGGGACCATCTTCCCCGTTTGCGAGAAAACGACAAGGATTCTTCTATTTTCAACGAGTTTCCACGTCCTTCGAACTTTGTTCTTCCACGCGATTGCGCGTAACAAAATGACTGAATGAAATTTCAAAATGCTGGTAAGCGGCTATTAGAATTACAGGCAATTTCTACATTATTAATGAGGGAACTCGTACGAGTAAAATTGGAACAGGGGGAAGGCGAGGGAAGGGGAGGGGGAAAGAACGCGAAAAAGGCAAACACCGTCCAAAGAATACCGCGTTCTTTGCTTCGAGAGAACGTTTTCTCGGTTCAAGGAACTGCGTTTTCCGCGGGCATCTTTTGTCTTTATTTAAGCGACCATTTATATATTAAAGTCGCCGCACCGATGTAATTACGATCGTTTACGCGTCGTTTTCATTGCATTCCGCTTTTCCATTAAGTACCTCTTCTTTCTTATCCAGCGGATTTTTGCGCTTTGTCACGTTCTTATCGCTGCACAATTTCCAACGAACCAACAATTGAATTCTCCGAACAAGTAACGTTTGAAGAAGCGATTACCGAAACGAGAAAACACAATGTTATAAAGCTAATCAGTGCTAATTAATTGAATGACGACGAAAGATATAGCGGAAATCTTATTTAACTGGTGAGAATCTTAAGGAATTAATATTGTTCCACCGCTCTCTTCATAAGAAAATCCCGCGCCCGGGAAGATCAGGTTCTTTTAGGGGGAAAACATCATGTCTCTTATCCCCTCTGGGAGACAATACTAATTTCACCCTTCCCGCTCGTTTCCCCATGTGGATGCGTAACGAAGTGTGTACAAGAATAATAAAATTCCAAGATGCCGAGAAAGGAGTCGCCATTAGAATTCGTACTGAAGTGCGGAAAATGAGAGAAAAGGGATAGGAACGGAATGGTCGCGACAGCAGGTGTCGAGCCGAGGGGAATTTCATTAATAATGCGAGTAACGAGACGGGATCGCATCGCGAGAGATACGTTCTTGTAATTATTTCTAACGGTGCCGCGCGCGGAAATAAAGCGATAGGACTGACGGGGAGGGGAGAGCAACAATTATTTATAATGAAGAAACGCGATGGGACTGGAGCGCGCGACTGACGATTTCAGACGTAAGGACGAATGGCGCTTTTGAGGGTTCGCGAAAGCGACGAACATCTCTTTACGTGTGAAGAAAAAAAATATAATGACATCGTTACAGTCATGGATGGCGATGCTGCCCATTGAACGACGCGCATTGAGATAGATGTGACGTTAACAAAAAGCACGTGAATTCCTTCGACTTTCTGCCTGTCTGTTGACGAGCGTCTTGCGGCTAAATTTTTGCAACAGACGGCAAAAAAGTACAGTGTGTGCTTGAAATAAAAATTGTAAATACCCAATCGAATATTATGTCAAAAGCTTCGCATAATTTTGTCAATCAACGTTAACGTCAGAAAATTTTGATTAGGCGCCATAACTTTTTTCTCTTGAAATTTTTTTATATAACCGATACAAGATGCTTTTGCACGTAGATTAACTTCCGGGTTTAATGTTTCGTGCTCAGTACGTATCTTGTGGGCGTGGATCGACAACGGCATCTATGGAATTTCTCTATATTTTTTTGCAGTTCCGTCCAAGACTTGCATTCCGCCGTAGCTCGCATTTGGTTGGTAACGCTAGTACTTGAAGCAGTTGCTGTTACTGCGATAGTATAGAATACCATAGAGAGACGGTGATGGTACAAAGAGACCGCCTACGGAGACCGACGTCATCCTTCTTGAAAGTCGCCAATTCATTTCTTCCTTTCTGCTTCCGAGAGACTGGTCGACGTAACGTAAGAGGATGTCGGAAAGGAGCGTAAACGATGGCGTCAGGTAGATCGAAGGTGATCACGACCTTAGAGCACTGGTGGAAAGATTACTTTTCAGGGAAAAGCTTCGCAAAAAGTGCAAATAAATGGGTGAATGATTGAAGTGTAATAATCTGCCTCTACAATTTCATCATTTATTTTTTATCTCTTACACAAATTCTGTTTTGACAATCTTTCAAAGTCAAATTGTTGTAAAAAAAAAATGCCCAATTCTTTAAGATTCATGACAGAGTCTTCAAATATATAAAATTCTATTTATTAAATTCTCGATAAAATAGATATTTTTATATTTTCGATTGCATTTGGGATAAATAGCAAGCTGGTCTTTAAAAAAACATGTCTCGGACAAGTTATGGAATCAATATCGAAAAAATTTCTTTGCATAACGAGGAAAACTGTTATCATAAATATCCGAACTTTGCGAACTCCTATATACTTTGCAGCGACCAACGCTTCAGTGTGCACTTCGTACATGCGTTACAGGTGCAGCAATCATACAGATATAGGGTGACAGCTTATTGCTTGTGTCATGACTTATTACCACCTGCTGTAATAACGGGTGCCGAGATTTATCGTTAGTGGATGTTAGCTCGATATAACTCAACATTTCTGATTGACGTTTTTTTAAATAAAATTTATAGAATATGCTCAATATTCGCTGTAAGCAATTTTTTTTATATTTATTAATTTGGATTTATTAATTTCTTGACCAGCTAATCCAATAAAGTATTTGCTTACTTTTTCAAGTTTCAACATTTGCAAAAATATATCTCGAAAATTTTTATATATTTATTTTTATTTTTAGTAACTTTATATCAAAACAAATTGTATTCTAGAAATGGAGCTTATAAACTAAGTTAAAATTAAAGGTCGCGTGACGCTTTATACATATTTTCACAACAGATATGCAATATGTTACGCAGGTCCGTGAAATTAAATGCAACAAGCTCTCGATAGACTAAGTTCACTAAGTCAAGCGCAACGCTACAGACTGAGAACTCCGGATTGACGTTAGAGAATTATTTTCATGTTTTTACTCTGGCCGCAGGGAGAAAAACAAACGAATTTCCAATATTTCCAATCTTCTGGCGCCGCATGCACGGATGCGAGATATAAAGACGACGTCCACGAAAATGACAGTTAAGCGTGAACGATTTTACGCGGAGAAATTGACGTTGTCGGCTTTTTCAATTTAATCCACCTTCCCGTCCACCTGCAACAACCCGAACGACACTCTATTCGCTTTGCACGGCGAACGGAGAAATCGAGTGCGGGGGGACGTGAAAGAGAGAGAGGGGAAAAAAGGCAGGCCGGCAGCGCGACTCTGCAAGTACAAGAAGCGTTACCTATTCTCATGGGAAAGGAAAGAACGTTGGCTTTTTTAAAATTCATGTCGGCTGATGTACCATCCGCCTACGCATGCATACGTATTTTATGTATGGTAGTTGCAGCGTAGGATCAGTAGTCGGTGCCTCAGAGAAATTCGCGAGGAACGATCGAGCTGAGAAAAAGAAAGTAACGCAAATGCATATAGTCGTGACGCGACATCAATTTCTCCTCTGTCGCAAGCAGACCAGCGCGAACGGATTTTTTTTTATTCGATAAAATATCGAACTCAATAAAATATCAAAATCTCGAGCCCATTTTATAACGTTGGATGCTTGTTAAATATCCATTTCTGATAATAAAATATCTTACAACACAATTCATGTCAGTTACCACCCATAATTCTACGTTTGCTCTACGTCGGAAAGCATTTAACAATGAGTAAGGATTTATTTTAAATAAAAGTCACATTTCTTCAATTATGCATTTTTTAAATCCGTTTATTAATTTGTCAATCTGCTTCAAGCTTATAAATTCGTTAATTTTATATGTACGTACGTGTTCATTCATGTAGATTATTGTGCGTGAATTTATTATTTTATTTTTATTCTAATGTGTCATATACAACGTCACGTTTAAATATTATTTCAGTGTCAACAGAGCATATTTATTCGCAATTTATGCTCCAATTGTTTGCGCTTTTGTTATGCGGTATTTATTTGTAAAACGGTTAAACCGATCGATTTTTCTCGATAAAGATTATCGTGACAAATATTTCGCATTGAAATGCTCGTTATCGGCTTTCGACGGTGAACGGTTGGATCACGTCCAGCAAAAAGTCAATTCTTTGTCTCAATCTTCGTCGGTCGGTTAATTAGTGGCGGAGATTAATTGGCCGATCATCGTTGTCGTCGCCAAACGCCCAAACGGTTATATGATTGCGGGGCTCTCTGCATGAAATCGAATGGCTCGACTGCCGCGCGTAAATTCGACTAATTGCGACATATTGTTAATTTGCTTGGACCAACCAATTAACGCGTTGAGATGATGAAACGTTTTCTTTATTATCTATTCTTCCTTCGAATTTGTTTACGTGCCTGCTGATTATAGGGGGAATCAACCGATTTTCACGCTTCAACGAATTATCATGATGACACGAATTGAATTCGAGCCGATTGCATTATTATCTCGCGATTGTTCCAGAAATGGAATTCTGTTGAAATTCACTGATTTTGTAACGGGTCATTGCGTATGAAATGTATTTCAAAAGTTTCAGCTTCAAGGAACATTTTATAACTCAAATATCTTCTTTTATGTGTGTGTTTAGTTAAATTAAACGCAATGTTGGTGTTAAAGTGTTATAATTTATGTTACTGTTTTTGCAATATGCTTACAATTCTTTAAGTTAATTTATAAATTTGTAAGAAAAATAAGAAATTCATGTAACAATGCTATATATATAATCTTAAAGTGGGATATGACGTTATAAAAATTGGTCTCTCTTGTAATATAAATTTTACACAATAATCAGAATAAGAGGCCAAAGACGAGCGAAAAACAGGTGTCAATTAATATTTAATATTTAACTATGTGATTTTACAAACGTGATCTATAAATTTTACATTTTGAAAGAATGGATATTATAATATATTAAACATTTAACATATTTAATATAAAGCTTATCGTTTGTAATTTTTATATATCATTCTTTCATTTCTTCAAATTTTTAATATTTAATTAATATTTAATCTAAAACAAATTACCATTTTTTTCAATCTGAAACAATTATCATTCTTAACATTAATGAATCTGTCTCGATTTTTTTTTTATAATTTCCTAACGTTTTTCAATTAGCTTGATTTTTATTAGTTTCACAGTTTTCTATAGGTTCACGGAAATTCTCTAGCGTACACAATTTTTATCTGGTTCGTTAATGCTATTGTTATAATTCCCATGTCGGATGATCCTAGCGTGATAACGCGACACTGCAAAAAAATTCGGCTTTCCGTATATTTCTCGTATGCAGACTCGTTTATCGCATGCGCATCGATCAACCATGATATATCGTCAAATTGTTGTGCAAAATCATGTATGCGTATTCCACGCTAAATTGGCTTTCATAATAAAGCTATTTTACTACCTCTCGCATTATATTGTGCATCGCCGTACATAATACATAGACACATTGTTATTAAATGCAGCTATTGTACTAGAACGTTCGGAAACGTTTCTTTTTGCTTCCACGAGCATCACATATGTAATTTAACCTCAAGATCTGATGTGTAATCGAAGATACCGATTAAACTTAAGCGATGTCCTTTACATATATATATTTTTTAACATATACTTTTTATACTAATAATAATAAATTTTTTTTTTAATCTCTATATTATAATAATAATAAAAAAAGGTTTAAAAATGACCTTTTTTATTATTAATTAAATTAATTATTAAAATTAATCATTTTGAGAATAATTTAAATTAATAATTTAATTTGCCTTGTAAACACAAACAAGGTAATCGTGTAATCCATTGAAAGCAAATAATTTTGAAAAAGTAATTGACAATGAGATTCGATAGGCTTGAAGACGTTTAATGTGGCCTGAAATGTGATCGATTTCCAAGATTTCGATTCCGCGTTAAACCGTATTTTCGAAAAGAAATAGATCTGTATTTTATTTCCTTGAATAATTCCATTTAAAATAGATTTCTCGGTACGGCGATTGTAGGAATTTAGGAAAAACGTATCTGCCAACTGTACATATATGTGCGAATATGTAGGTATATAGATCTGTTGATAACTTGAGTTGTAAAATTTCTTAATTAGAACACGCGCATTCAGTTTTGATATTTAGGTATGGAAACTGGAAGGGAACTTAGAAAAGGAAATGGACTGTTTAGAAAATCAAAGATTATATAGCGTTGCACAAAGTTAGACTGTAGCTGTAAGTCAATTTAATCACGCTGGCGTGGTGGAACGCAATGTCGAATATGAATCATTACTGCGAAGTTTCGTGGCGGAGATTTCAACGACATAGATCACGCGGAATCAGGCGTCTCGACGCGTTATCGGGCAAACACCTGTTTCCACTAGATATGCAGCGGTGTCATGTGGCGGAAGCATGTGCAACGTATTCTAACGGATTCTAAGTGAGAATAGCGTGATCGAATCATACCCAAACGAATGAATATTATTATGCCAAACGGAAACAAGTAGAGATAATAGTCATAAAATACAGAAAATATGATCTTTCTATAAACATACCTGCGATACATTGTCCAATGCTGTTGCTATTTCATTGAAATTACTGAGAATACATTATTTAAGCATATCTTTCTACGATAAACGTATCTATCGTACAGATTATTATGTTTTAAAACAAGTAGATAATAAATATAAAACACAGGAAATATTTTTCTTCTATAAACGTATACCTACCGTGCAATGACCACTGCTACTGCTATTTCACTGAAGTTTCGAGAATACATTATTAAGCATATCTTTCTATGAAAAACGTACATTTCTATCATGTAGATTTATTACATTGTTCTAAAAAAGCATCTTTTGAACGATTTATAATTTGCGATAGAATTCAGGGTAAAATTCTGTTTAATTTCATCGTGTCAGGTATAATACTTTTCAATATGACTATATATATTTCGCATTTTGATGTTTGAAATGATTTTTGTATTACGTAGAGAGAAGTCGATATTAATATAGATCTAAAGAAACACTCACTTATTTCTCGGAAACTAAATGTTGCACTTTATTAATACTAATAAAAACATGATTTAAATAATTAAAGAAGTAAAAACCTATAGTTTCATATATTTATACTCTTACGATTTTCTTTTGCAAATTGTACAATTTAAATAATATTAGATATATTATTGTTAATATTATATATATAGATTGTTTTATGTTTTTTTCCTAAACCTGTTTTATTTATAATTTTCTTTTTCTTGTTTTTGCCATTTTTTTTTGTCAGATGCTCATTTTTTCTTATCTTACGATAATGTTAAATATTGCAAAATTTTAAACAGTATTATAAAAAACTACTATATTATACGATAAAAGAAATTACAGAGTCTAGTTTATATTTATGTTTAAAAAATAAAATTCAAAAACAAAGTGGTACGACAGTATCAGCGACGTTCCTCCAATATATAAAATTATAAACAGAATTCTCTGTCGCAAATTATAGATTCAGTTCGAAATAGGTTTTAATAATTGTGTCGCGGAAAATAGATTCGCCGCGATACGCTAAGTGAAAAATTTTCATTTTTATCACATGCACTTTCACACAGCTGAGCGTACTTTCTACAAAATTACGCGAGACTCGTATTTGTTTCTACACGTACGCTAGGCGGCCGCCTTACACAGCAACCATAATTCCAAACGCTCAGAATTAGCCTGATAAAGCAATATTGTAAATTACAATGTTGTATTTTTCTCGTGGTATTTTTTTCCATTAGCTTACGTGCCCCCGCGGGGAAGATATACTGGTCGCTGTTTAGCCGAAGCACGTGCGTACTGCATCTAGATAGCAGGTGGTTTGGCGCGCTCGGTCTTTATTGTCGCGATAAGAAAGAAAAATCGCGTCTTAAAAGTTTGACTGCGCTACACACCGGGCCTTTTAAGTTGCCAAATGCGTGAAATTTGAAATTATACATATTATATTTATTCACGTTTAACAAAAATTTCTATTTATGTTCTATGTAATTCTATTTATCTAATTCTATTCTAACGAGAAATACAAATAATAAATTCTACCAAATAACAGAGCAAAGTTTGTTAACGAAATAAAAAGAAGTAGTCTCTCTTTTTTTTCTAAGAACGAATTTTCAATTTATCTGCAATTATATCAACAAATGTCAATATTTCGCATTCTTTATTAGGCTTCAAAATCTAACATTTTATTGATATATAATTTAATAGATAGATGGATTTAATAATACACTTCTTAACGTTAGAATAAGATAGAAAGAAAGTTATAAAAACAATATTATATAATCTATATAAAAAATATGAGAAATAAATGATTTGTATCACATTAAATACCACGGTATGATATACGAGTATTTATGAGTTTTATCAAAAATAATCATCAATAAGTAAATTTACATTTTTGCTATTATAAGACGATTTTTTACGTCTTATTTTTTAATTAAAAAAAAACGTATATACATAAAACATACTCCCTTTAATACCAATTTTTAAAAATACATATATTAATTTTTTGATACATTTAAATTATCAATTTTGTTATGAATACTAATACATTATTATTAAAGAATATTTTTATATATTTTAATGATACTGATTTTAATAATATAGATTAAATTTACGAAGTTGTGAATTGAGAATCTTTGGACAGTATAACTGCCTGAATCCAGCTTATATATGAAGAAACTCTAACAAACAGATCGGGTATACGGTTAATGCAAAATCCGTAATTTGCGGAATTCACAATCCCAATTTGAAGATACCTGCCATTTTCCGTTACAATGAGAGGGCCACCGCTCTGAAAGTAAAAAAATCAAATAATAAATTTACAAAAAGATAATATTAAAGTTCATTTATCAAAATTGGCTAAAATGATTTAAGTTGATTTATATTCATACGCCTCTCAGAGTATTTTACTTATACTTAATTTATCTTATAGCATTACAAACTACACTCTGTCCAGTGAGGAAATATCCACGAATAGGATGAAAACTTGTCCGTTTCGCACAGGTTTACCCTCATAGGACCTCTCGTAACTCTTCTCTCCACAGCGTTGTACTGTTCGCGCAACTTGTCAAAACCAGCAGTTAATGCAACGCTCTCTCTCTATTTTCCTTACTATGCTGCCTCACTATGCGTAGACCGTAGGCATTTTCTCGCTGGACAGGAGTATATAGTTTTATTATTTGTGATTATTTTACCCGGCAAACATATTGTTCCAATTGTGGGGCCGTGCAAATGTGCTTGTCGTTGATTGCGCTCCAGGTTCGTTTACATTCAGTATTTTTAATAACCGGGACTGTAATGTATTTAAGCTTCTTCGACTCTGATCTGCCGTCGTGGTCGTTTCTCCATTCCAAAGCAAGAGCATTTTTATTTGCAAAACTTTTATCTTTGTAAGCGAGACGTATGGGTTGAATAGCGACTAAGATGGAAAAATATTATATTTAGTTTCTTTTTAAAATCAAAACTGCGGCATGATATACGTTCGTAATATTTCCTTAGTAGTTTAATAAATCGTAGTATTTTTTAGTAGGGGAAGTACCAGCCATTGCCCAGTACAATGTTAATATCCCGGGCAATGATAGATGATTGTTGCTTTACGGTATCTATTTAAACGAGTGTCCTTTGTGAAACGTAATATGTTTATTCTTTGTTCAGCCAATTAAAAGCTATTTATGAATGATGGTGTATTGAATGTTAAATCAGTACTCTTAATAACTTTCCAGCTTATCTGCTGTTTTGCTTGATAAGTTATTTAGTATTTATTTGTACTCATTCTATTCATCATTAAGTAGAATAAGTATATAAATACATAATAATAAAACAATTTGCTCAGTTGTCATAACTAGATAATAACAGTTTTCCCAGTGCCGGACGCAAAAGAAAAATCTTAATATTCAAAATTTATATTTTTGATTTGTAGTCGCCGCCAAAATGGGCAAAATTAAAGGAAAATAGTTAGAAAAAAATAAAAATATGAAAGATGCGATCAAAGAAGTCATGAGAGGTAGCTTCACAATTTTTCGTTTCAAAAAATACACTGGGAGGTAGGATTAAAATTAGAAGAAAAGTACGCAAACTTCTTAAAGAAGTCGATGTAAGAGAATCTTTTTGGAACATATTGAAAGCTAAATATTTTGATTATTCAAATAATTTTAGAAATTGATACTATGTTTCTTTTACAGTAATCTTTTATAATTTACTAAAAAAATTGTTATTTTTGTGTTGATGTATTGTTTCACACGTTTGTATATTGTTGATACAGATATATATATTATTTTGTTACATGTCCGGTACTGAATATAATATTTTCCGGAAATACTTTTTAAGATGTGCAGTTTTCCATGAAATTTTATTTTTATTTTAACACTTAAACATTTATTTATATACTTTTCTTACTAATATTGTTTCTACACTTAATTAACTATGTTCTAATACATTACTGATTCTCATTTTCGATTTCTTTTAATTTTGAGAAAACCTTAGGT
>NW_012027153.1:1645385-1646291 GCF_000956235.1 Wasmannia auropunctata | reverse complement strand
TTGGCCGTTAAGGATAACATCGTTCGAACCGAACACTCCGCGTAACCCGCATATTCCCTCGTTGTAATGAAAAGTGACAGGGATGTACGTGGATAAATCGTCGTTATCGATATTGTCTAAGAAAAATCCAGCCATTCTGTCTCCTCGGCCGAAGGGTGAGCTTAGACCGCTATATCGTTTACAATACGTTAATGCAATAATGGTACAGTTTGTCTAATACAGTAGAACTCCGTTTTATCTGCATCTTTATTTATATGAACAAGTGTCCAGTTCCAAATATACGAGCTCGTAACTGAGCTCTTGTTATCCGAATTTTATCCATTTGGATAATAAGAGTTCGACCGTGCTTGATTTGTTTTCTGAACGTCAGAAAACAATTTTATTATTGGAACAATAGGGAAAATAGTCGAATAATAATAGATATTTTTAGTGGTAAGGAAAATTCGAAATAGAACAGAAACATCTAAATATTTAAAGGATATATCTATAAAAACTATTATTTATGATAAGTATTTCGTATAGTAAATACAGGTTGTCCCGAAATTCGTGAATCAAAATATTATAGCAAGAAAGTCTTCAAAAAATTAAGTAAAAAAGTTATTTGTAAATTTTTATTTTAAGCAGTTTTTGAGATATAAAAGTTTAAATTTAGTCAATTATAGATTAGTACGCGCATGAAGTGCGCAATCACTAACACTATCGATGCGCTCACGGACATATTTCCATTTAATCGTAATCTATAATTGGCTAAATTTAAACTCATATCTCAAAAACTACTGCTTGAAATAAAAATTTACAAATAACTTTTTTACTTAATTTTTTGAATATATATATATATATAAACAGCACTTGGCATTTAACATTTATATTTATATTTACTTAAAATATTTTTAAAAGTACAAATTA
>NW_012027153.1:1642461-1642667 GCF_000956235.1 Wasmannia auropunctata | reverse complement strand
AACATTTCACAAGCTTTTGATAGGTCAATTTATAAATTAAAAATCGATACTTCGATATTACTTATCGAAACATTTTTTTTTTCTCCAAATCAGTTAGAAACTTCAGATAATCAGAAGATAATCTCGCTAGTTAAGGGTTAGAAATGCGGAGAAAGATTCTCAGAATCGTGCCGGATCCAAATCGTCACGGAAAAACGAAGCATTGC
>NW_012027153.1:1641983-1642411 GCF_000956235.1 Wasmannia auropunctata | reverse complement strand
TCTGCCTTGCCAGCCCGCTCAGAGATGTGTATAAGAGACAGTATACAGGGTGTCTCGTACTCAATGGTATAGCGCTTGTGGCCAGGTAGTATGGACCAAACTGAACAAAAAAGTCCTCTACCATTTTGCGATCTTCGCAATAGTATCGAGGTACTATAATTATTTTAAAAAATGAAAAAATTTTACATAATAGCCAAGTTTTTGCTTCACTATGATTCTATTGATCATTTTAATAACTTTAAGTCTGTTTTACGAAACTTAAAGTTATTTGGAAAGACAATGGCATTAAACTTTTGCTGCATACAATTTTGAATAATTTAAACGATTTATTAAAAATATTTTTGTGGTTTGAAATAAAATATTTTTGTCTCTATGTCTAAATCAAATACTTGGCAATTTGTGATCTCATATTTGTTTTTGGACAACTT